>NC_061096.1:49375961-49383461 GCF_015104395.2 Macrobrachium nipponense | reverse complement strand
TTATTCTATATACTTCCTTTCATTACTGTAATGTTAATAAGCCATTAATTAGAATGATAAAAACTAAATATATATATATATGTGTGTATATATATATATATATCATATATATATATATATATATATATATATATATATATATATATATATATATATATATATATATATATATATATATATATATAAACTCAACTTATCCGCTTGCACAAAAAAAAGGAATAATTTGAAAGCAAGATCACAAACAAACCACGTACCAGAAATCAGTAAAAAAAAACAAATAGTTAAACAAAATTAAAGAATTAAACGCTACTGTCACCAGCAACACAATGTATTATGAAATTCCTTTCAGGAAGCCTTTCTTATGACAAGTAAATAATGCGGCGACGTTTCTTAGGCGCAATCGTCTTTTCTGTACAGCGTATATTCAAGGCCACCGAAAATAGATCTATCTTTTGGTGGTCTCGGCATAATGCTGAATGAGCCGAGACCCATGAAACTTTAACCACGGCCAGGTGGTGGCCTGTCCTATAAAGATGGTAGACGCACGATTATGGATAAGTTTAACCTTTAATAAGATCAAACATACTGAGGCTAGAGCGCTGCAATTTGGTATGTTTGATGATTGGAGGGTGGGTGATCAATAATCCAATTTGCATCACTCTAGCCTCGGTAGTTTTTCGGATCTGGGGGCGGACAAAAAAAGTGTAGACGGAGGGACAAAACCATCTCAATAGTTTCCTTTTACAGAAAACTGCAAATCCATTAAAATCCTTATTTCCTAGTCAGTGAAGTATTCAGGATGGCATCGGGCGTCTGAAAATATTACGCAGATTATAAAAATGACGCAATATGACCCTGCAACGGAGAGTGTTTTCCAAGCTCGGGAAATTATTCACTCTGTAATTCTGAAAACACCTCATGCGCGACAGAAATAAACGAAGGTATAATAAACTTGTTTATTACGAGATAAGGAGAGGAAAGAAAAATACCAAGGTATTTAAATCCAACGGCGAGAGTTTTCTCAACAAATCGCCAACACGGTATATATATCATATATATATATATATATATATATATATATATATATATATATATATATATGTATATATATATATATATATATATATATATATATAGTATATATATATATATATATATATATATATATATATATATATATATATATATATATATATATATATATATATATATATATAGATATATATATATATCTTTAATTTCTTATCCATTATAACAACTATATTCATTTTAAAAATTGGCTCGGTGCCTCTTCAAAGGAAATTCAGTGACTCAAGTTGGTTAGTTTCATATTTCATAACATAAATATCTCTGTATATGTCAAAATAAAAATAAAAATGATAATCATAAACCCTATAACTTTGGAAATATTTTTTTATTATAATGACTACATAAGTTTCAAATCTAGCTCAGTGTTTCTTCAAAGGAAATTGACAAATTCAATTTATTTTATTTCCTAATCCTTCGCTGAAGTCATTCACTCTATGGCAAAGTAAACAAAATCATTTAAATCATAAAAAACCACATTTCAGTCCAATCGAAACATAGCGAAAGGCAACGGGAGAATTAACGATAGGAAAGCTAATCATTTGGAGGCAACGGAGGCTATTTGCCTAAGTCACGAAGAGCAATCAAAGCTGATTATCACTCTAAATTGTATAATATTCGGATGAGTTATTCGCAAACAGCGATAATGCAGCCGGTGTTTACCGTTTCATTATTTGGCTGTTCTCAATAATCTGGAGATTAAAATGCGTTTCCGTCGGTTAATAGGTTGTATATATAACATTGGTACGTAGTTCGCAATCCCATACCAGCAATACAGTAATGGGGAATGTTTTCGTTTTTCCTGTGAAAATGGATGTTACGTCCAAATATGTATGTAGGGAGACATGGGACGCTCAGCTTTTAAATGCATCAGCTGTTCTCAATATCAAATTAACGTCAATTGAACTTCCTCGCTGGTAATTTGGTTTGTCTCCTTGTATTATATCTCTTCCTTATACAAATCAAGTTATCTATGTAGAAGCACATGGCTCATTCGGTTCAAAAGCTGCTGTTTTCAATATCAAATGACTTTAAATTTATCCTCCTCACTGCAAATTTGGTTTATATCTTTATATTGTCTTAAAAATAGCCTCCTAGCTACAAATTTGGTTTACATCTATATAATGTATCTCATTTAGCATATGCAAATCAATTTTTCTGTATCTAGCCACGACAGTTTCGAAGATAGAAAATAATTAGTTTGTTACTGACACGTATTAGTCCGAGAGAAATTTGGATAGAAAACCTCATATTTCTTGTCAAAATCAATTTTTCCTCTCCCTAACCAAAACAGTTGTACAAGCTACAAAATAATGAGACGCGTATTAGCCCCTGAAATATTTTAGCACAAAACCTAATTTTTCTTATCAAAATCGAGTTTTCTATTCCTAACACAACAGTTTTAAAAGATATACAAAATAATGAGTTTGTTACTGACACGTAATAACCACTAAAAAAGCTGTGAAGGAAAATTCATTCTCCTTAAGAAAACCATTTTTCATTACTTAAACACAAGAGTTTTTAAGATCCAAAATAATTATATATCACTGACCTAATAGTCCGATTTTCTTGTCCAAATCAAGTTTTCTATACCTAATCACGATAGTTTTCAGCATAAAAATAATTAGTTTGCTACTGAAAAGTACTAACCCATGAAAATTTGAATAGAAAACTTATATAATATTCCTGATCACAATCAATTTTTCTCCTGTCAAACCAGTTTTCAAGGACGGAAAGGCTTCGTTAAAGACGCAGATCAGATGCTCAGGTGTTTGGAGAGAAAAACGAAATATTATAAAATACAAAATAAAATGTCAGCTTCCTGCAGTATGTAGATATACATTATTTTCCTTTTGAACTATACTGATAAACAAACTACAAATAATATTCATAATAAATTTGCATCATTTCACAAATTAAAAGCCTTCTATTTTTTTTTACTGATAATTGCTTCCACTCCAGACAAGTGGTTAGTTGAATGAAGAAATTATATGAAAAAAATGTAAAATTTTCATTTGAAATAACCTAACGTATAATAAAAAAAAAAGCCTGAAACGAACTTCGTTGATCAATTGAAAAATTAAACGTCCTATCATCGCCAAAGTCATTTAAAATGGTGCTTAGTTGAATGAAGAACACGTAACAAATAAAATTTGTAATTTTCATTTGAAATAACCTAACGTATAATGCAACAAAGCTGAAGCGAATCTCCTTCATTAAATGAAAAATAAAACGTCTGTCATCAACTGAGCCATAAAATTAATGAGTTTTCTTTTAACGTCAAACTAGACAATGGCTCTGAAGTTTAATCATTTTCAGGTCGAAGGAGAACAATGGAGTCCTCTGAGAAATGACTAAAAAGGGGCTTTGAAATACGAAGTTGATATACTTCCGCTTTGGACATATTTTGGTCGTTAAGATATTCAGGGGGGAAATAAGAACATTAGTTAGTTTATATACCTTCAAAACTGAACTAGATGTGGTTTACATATGTGTATAAACACACACAGACACACACACACACACACACACACACATATATATATATATATATATATATATATATATATATATTATATATATATATATATATATATATATATATATATATATATATATATATATATATATATATATATATATATATATATATATATATATATATATATATGTAAGAATTCCATCTAATAAAAGGAGCCGTAAAATATAGAAAGTAAGAACTATACTTCAGAGACTGTTGACTCTCTTCAGAGAGTCTCTGAAAATATAGTACTTACTTTTTCTTTATATTTTGGCGTTCATATGGGTTCCTTTTATTAGATATGTATGTATATATATATGTATATATATATATATATATATATATATATAGATTAATATATATATAATATATATATATACATATAATATATATATATATATATATATATATAGATATATATTATTATATATATATATATATATATATGTGTGTGTGTGTGTGTGTGTATATATAAATATATATATATATATATATATATATATATATATATATATATATATATATATATATATATATATATATTATATATATATCACACATATCCACAGGTGAAAAATAAGAGACAGGGTGTCAAAAATGGCCCTGACCGGTTTTCGGGCTTTTATTTTCAAGACATTGACAAAGGACTGATACATAGTATTAGAAGTCACAAGTATATATACTACAGAGACAGTACTGACGAACATACACACAACCGTTTGAGACAGCAGATCCACCCACAGGCAGGTGTCAAGGTAGGAGTGGCTTTCAGAAATCATTTGGCTAAAATTTACAATAAATTCTTAAGGGATACTACCGAATAGGGTACCCACCATAAGAGACAACAAATCCACTCCTGACAGGTGTCAGGGAGGCAGGGTTGGACATCTTATTACCACTACTGCCTCCTTACTGTGTTTACAAATATAATAATCCTATTTCCATGCATCTCTACTGCCTACCTTAAAATTTAAACAGTTTACAAATTTCTTTTGCTTTTAAAGGATCAAGATTATACATTTCTTGACTGATGTTCATATTTTTGTTGTAAGTATCTTTTATAAAACTAGATTCAATGATATTCCTTTCCATTGCATTATTAAAACACACAAGCTTTTCTACCCCTTCCCAGTTAATAGCATGATTGTTCTCACTAACATGTACAAAAAGACCACTATTTCCCTGTGCATATCTCACGCATTGTTTATGTTGTTCTATTCTTTTTTCTAGTGCTTTCCCCGTTTGACCAATATAAAAGTTGTCACAAGACTTACACGGGATTTTATATACACATCCTTTAGCATTGTCGGGGGAGTTCTTAATAAGTACCTGTTTCATTGTTTTATTTTTTTTAAAAACTACATTAACACCAAAATTCTTCAGGAGATGTGGAATACCTTTCATATTATTATTATAAGGTAGTACAAGCACATGTTTTTGTGTTGTAAGGTTCTTTTTGGTTTTGATACTTGGTCTTTTTTGCCGCTTCTAATGCATTGTTTAGTGCAATATCTGGATATTTCAGTTTCTTGCCTGTATTCCGAATCTTATCTATCTCCTCATCTATATATTCTGGGCTACATACCCGTAGTGCTTTTAGAAACATGGATGCAAACACTGATCTTTTAACCTTATTGTTTTGTCCAGAATAGAAATGTACATAGGAAGAAATATAAGTAGGTTTTCTGTAAACACTATATTTAAACCCACTACTATTTTTCCGTGTGAGGACGTCCAAAAAGGGTAGGCATCCATCTTTGTCCATTTCCATAGTAAATTTAATTGTTGGTACTAATTGATTTAACCTGTAAAAAAGTTATTTACATCTTCGTTCCCTGGCCATACACAAATTATGTCGTCAACATATCTAAACCAAGGTACATTGCGTGGAATTATATTGTATAAAATTTTCTTTTCAAAAAATTCCATATAAGAGTTACTTAGCACTGGGGACAGAGGGTTTCCCATTGCCATACCAAAATTTTGGGAGTAAAATTTTCCATTGAATTAAAATTTACAGTCTTTTACACATAATTTGATCAGTTCAATTAAGGTGCTTCTAGAAAATGAATATCCAGCCGTTTGTTTTGTAATAATTCCGATAGAAACTCCAATAGATCATCAATAGGCACCTTTGTGAATAGTGATACTACATCAAAGCTTACAAGTTTCGATTCACTATTAACTTGTACACTATTTAGTTTAATATATATATATATATATATATATATATATATTTATATTATATATATATATACAACACAGCACATATAGATATATATATATATATATATATAATATATATATATATATATATAGATATATATATATATATTCTATATCTATATACACACACACCACACACACACACACACATATATATATATATATATATATATATATATATATATATATATATATATATATATACTATATGTACTAATATATGGAATCTGGAACACCTCACCACGCTCAACACACAATGCAATATACGACTGGGAATCCCTGCCTATAGCCCGCAGCAACATTTGATCACGTCATTAAAAAAACATTTCGGCTCAAAAAGGGAGATGAAACATTTCGTCCTTTTGATCCTAATCATATTCATTATCCGGCAAATTAAAAACCGTTGATTATCAAAGAAATTACTTTGGCGAAATAAACAGGTCACGATTGAGTATAAGACTAAAAGGTCATGTAATTACGATGGGAAATCTTCAAAATGTAGTATATTAGTATCTGTTTTTGCACTTCAGAATTCCTCATTCAAGTAGATATTTGGTCAGGCTCTAGATAACTAACATATTTGGAATTTTTTACGTTATATGATTGTGATGTTGTTCTTCAAAATGTATATTTTTATATTTTTATGAGTAAATTTTCTTATTTTAATTTATATTCGGTTACTCTATAGATACTATTTTTTTTTTTACCTTACATCACCATTTTTTCTCTGAAAACAGTATTATATAGTTTACCTTTGAAATTTCATTAGTTTATATCATGTCTATTTTGACAACAGAAACACAAAACAAACTTGTGAGCAACCGCAGAGAAGGAGTATGCAGTTTTTAACAAACTTATCTTGAGAACAGCAAACAGAAAACGAAAACAAACTGACACACAAATGTATGGCAAGAGTAAGCAGTGAATAATGCTCTTAACAAGTGCATTCCATTACTGCGCGCCAAACCTACAATACACGTCGGGCACAATTATTACTGCCAAAGAAGGGAGTCTCGCCCTTCTCCCTCAGCCCGGCTTGGGAATAATGTTTTCCCCCTTTTGCAGAAGGCAAAGGGTGATATGGAAGGGTGCATGCATTATGAAGGCATAAATTCGTCACACGTAGATGCCCCGGCTTATAAAACTGCTCCTGTGAGGAAAGGGTTGCGTAGGGAAGATATTAGATACAACTCAGTCTTGGGAAGGGGGAGAGATTTTACAAATGATGCTCGGAGATTGCTGATGAAGATGTCTTTAGGGGTGGCTGAATGTCTTTGCAAATGTCTTGGTGTATGTGTGTTTATATTCTAGGTAGAGATGGGATGAGAAAATGATGAATTTCGGAAGGAGTTTTTGTAGAGATACTAGCAGAGCCTTCCAGTGGTTCTCAATATTTTTTTAGTGATGGTACCCTACCTAACGTAATCATTAATCATCACCACCTTACGATATCGCATGAATATTATATGTATATATATATATATATATATATATATATATATATATATATATATATCTATATATATATATATATATATATATATATATAAGTACACATGTGTGTGTGCGTGTGTGTGTGCTAATGTATTAGAGTAGACATTGATAATAATTGTATGAAGAATTCTGGAAACTTTCTTTTTTAGAAATGTTCATTGAGAGGATCTGGC
>NC_061096.1:49360961-49373461 GCF_015104395.2 Macrobrachium nipponense | reverse complement strand
TTATCATGTAGCGTTCTCTTCTCCTTTCTAGACTATATAATTTTAAGGATTGTAGTCTTTCCCAGTAGTCAAGGTCCTTAACTTCTTCTATTCTAGCTGTAAAGGACCTTTGTACACTCTCTATTTGTGCAATATCCTTTTGATAGTGTGGGTACCATATCATATTGCAATATTCAAGTGGACAACGAACATATGTTTTATAAAGCATAATCATGTGTTCAGCTTTTCTTGTTTTGAAGTGCCGTAACAACATTCCCATTTTTGCTTTACATTTTGCCAAAAGAATTGCTATTTGATCATTGCATAACATGTTCCTATTCATCATCACACCAAGGTCTTTAACTGCTTCCTTATTTGTGATTGTCTCATTATTAGGTTCCCTATATGCATATAGCTTTCCTTCTCTGTCTCCATAATTTATTGATAATACCATCCTATTTACCTCTGCCCAATCATATACTTTGTTAAGGTCTCTTTGTAGAGCGTTCCTATCTTCATCACAAGTAATCTCTCTACTTATTCTTGTGTCATCAGCGAAACTACTCACTACCGAATCCTTAACATTACTGTCTATGTCTTCAATCATAATAACAAACAGTATTGCAGCTAACACCGTACCTTGTGGCACACCGGATATTACCTTGGTTTCATCCGATTTCTCATCGTTTGCAATAACTATCTGTTTTCTGTTGTGTAAAAATTCTTTTAACCATCTTCCTACTTTATTTACGATATTGTGTTTTCTAATTTTCTTCGCTAATATATTATGGTCTACTTTGTCAAAAGCTTTTGCAAAGTCTAGATAAACCACATCTGTTTCATTTCCGCTTTTCATATTTTTGAATATGTTTTCACGGTGGACTAACAGTTGGGTTTGTGTACTTTTTCCGGGTACGAAACCGTGTTGTCCTATATTAAACAAATTATTTTTTTTATTATTAAATGTTTCATAATATTTTTCTTCATTACCCTTTCATACACTTTCATAAAATGTGATGTTAGACTCACAGGCCTATAATTACTTGCCTCTAGTCTTGATCCACTTTTGAAAGTAGGGGTGATATATGCTAATTTGTGTTCATCATAAATCTTGCCTGTATCTACACTTTGTCTTAATAATATTGCAAGTGGCTTTGCGATAGAATGAACTACTTTCTTTAACAAAATAGCAGGGACTCCATCAGGCCCTGCAGCAGCTCCATTTTTAATTTCATTAATTGCCTGCACATATCAGCTTCATTAATTTCTATGTCAGCTAAATATTCACTATTTTCGTCCCTTACTTCTATATCATTATCTTCTTATTATCAATTCTAGGGGTGAATTCTCTCTTATATCGTTCTGCCAGTATGTTGCAAATTTCCTTTTTTTCATTCGTTAATCTCCCTTCAATTCTCAGAGGGCCTATTTCTATTCTTCTTTTATTCATCTTCTTCGCATATGAGTATAATAGTTTGGGGTTTTGCTTGATATTTAATAGGGTTTTTCCTTCCAAGTCCCGTTTTTCATTTTCTTTTGATTCTATAATCTTTTGTTCTGCATTTTCTATCTTACTTTTTAGTTCTATAACTTTCCATGCATTTTTTTCTTTTGCAAGACTTTTTTTTCCACTTTCTGATTTTCTGGAACAAGATCCTTCTGTCTCTTGGTATGCATGAATGATGTTTACTTTTCTTCTTCGGTATATATTTTTCAACTATTTTCTCTAATATTTTATATATCTCCGTATTTACCCTTATGTCATCACTTACGAAAATGTTTATCCCAATCTTTGTTTAATTCTTCATTTATTTCTGACCATTATATATTTTTACTGTAAAGAAGTTTATTTTCCATATCCTTCCCACTTTTTTCATTTCTTGCTTATCTCTGTTTTCACTTGCTTTGGAATGAACTGTTAATTCTATGACATTATGGTCTGAAATACTCGCATTATAAACTATTATTTCTTTAACATAATTCATCTCGTTCACAAATACTAGGTCTAAAGTATTTCCCTTTCTTGTTGGCAGGTGATTTATTTGTTGAATGTTGTATTCTAGTAGCATATCTAATAGCTTTTCGAATTGCCTCTTATCTTCTGCACTACTATTACTCTCTTTTTTATATGTATAAGTACAACCGCAATCTCCTATTCGTTCTTTCCATTCTACGAAAGGAAAGTTGAAGTCTCCAGATAGGAGAATAGTCCCAGTCCCTTGTGATTTCTACATATATCATCCAATTTTTCAATTATTAAGTCAAACTCTGTAGTATTAGGAGGTCTATATATTACTATGTTCATTAATTTTTCAGATTCAAATTCTACCGCTATTAGTTCACATTCTGAGTTACTATATTTCTCATATATTTTTCCTTGTTTTTTGTCTTTCCCATATATTGCGGTTCCCCCTTGATTCCTATTTTTTCTATCTGATCTATAAGTTTGGAACCCTTTTATTTGATCATCATTCCCAGTCTCTTGGGAATACCAGGTTTCACTTATATTCATTATATCTATTTTCTTTTCAATTTGGGTTAGTTCTTCTAAGTACTCTATTTTTCTTTTTGAGTTACTCGTAACTAAACCCTGCGCATTCATCACTATGATGGTTTGCGTGTTTTCTCCTTCATTTAATATTGGTAGTAATAAGGATTTTCCCATGTCTCTTTCCTGTTCTGGTATGTTGTTCTTTTTTTCATTTCCAGAAATTCTGACATTAGAGAGAGAGAGAGAGAGAGAGAGAGAGAGAGAGAGAGAGAGAGAGAGAGAGAGCACATGTTTTACAGCAGTTGTCTATTATGTAAATTTCACCCAAAAATCAGTGATGTGAAATCACTAATATCGCTTAAACTTACGCCAATTACTTCAACATCATTACTTTCCTTTCAAGAATAAGGAAGCAATCTTTCATAACTTTATCCACAATACGTTTCCTGGTAATGGCATCATATTAGTCACTAATGACTATCGCAAGTGTTCCTTTTCATATATAATCTTCAAATGGTAATTATGATATTTTTTCGGAAGTTGATCATAAATTTGAGAAGTCATGCACACATCAGCGAAAGTTTAGGAGGAAAAGTTCACTAATTCTTTGTTAAGTTTCTCGCGAAAGTAATGGGTTAACATCACTCGGGCTAATGAGATCGTAAGTTAACAGTTGTTAACATTATTGCTGAGGGAAGGGAAGTTCATATCTGTAATGTTTTTGTCATTATGAAGTGTAATTAGTACTAGCTTTTCTGCTGCTTTTGTGGTAGAACTGGAGGTAGTTTATTTTATATAGATATATATATATATATATATATATATATATATATATATATATATATATATTATATATAGTATATATCTATATATATATATATATATATAATCATTAGAGACTAACACAAGAACATTGTGCAATATTCACTAAAAGATTAAATTAAAATCGTAAAAAAAAAAAATAGGCTTGCTTACCCTCGTAAAAGTGAAGGAGTTTGGGGCTAAGCCAAGTCAGAGACCCAAAAAACCATTTGCTGTAGAAAGTACTAAATCATGGCGTGAGATTACCAGTAATCTCAGAAGATAAAAGAGAGAATCTCTCAGCATTAGACATGAAACTACGCTCACACAAAGAAGGCGAGTTATACAACAAATTATGCCAGAAACGCTTTGTAAAATTAAATGACAGACTGCGAAGGGAAATGGTGACCTTTCCCTTCAATAAATTGAAAGACAGAATGTACTTGAATATATGTAATTACATATA
This sequence comes from Macrobrachium nipponense, assembly GCF_015104395.2. NCBI lineage: Eukaryota > Metazoa > Arthropoda > Malacostraca > Decapoda > Palaemonidae > Macrobrachium > Macrobrachium nipponense. The sequence goes on along the minus strand of NC_061096.1, from coordinate 49,369,724 downwards.
AACACACACACATATATATGCGCATATATATATATATATATATATATATATATATATATATATATATTATATATATATATATATATATATATTATATATATATATATATATATATATGTATAGGTACATAGGTATATATAAATATACATACATATATATATATATATTATATATCATATATATATAGATATATTTATATATATAATATCTATCTTAAGATATATATAATATATTATAATATTATTATATAGTATATATATACATATACATCTAAAGACAAAATCCACGAAGGAAAAACCCAAGAAGTCGAAAAGCCTGGCAAAACACCATCGTTTCTGTTTCCTTCGTGGATTTTGTCTTCAAATTTATATATTCATCACGTTCCATATTTTCGCGATTCAGCTATACATATTCATCATACATACATACATACTAATATATATATATATATATATATATATATATATATATATATAGATATATATATATATATATATATATATATATATATGTCTTTCTTCATTTTATACTCAATACTTTCATCTGAACAGTAGTACCCTTTAATCACGTTGATAAAAAAGATATTGTTTACATTAACTGACACAGTTCATAAACACATGCTCCAAACCCTGAACTATTATCAAAAACAGACATTTTTGATCTGTTACTCCCTTTTATGGAGCTTGTTAGGTGATTCCTTGTTGTGGAAAAATAAATTCCATTGACACTAAAGGCACTAAACCTTTTTGGATGTTACTATTTCCTGCTAAACAAATATATTAAAAAAATTAAGGGTATTCAACCTTCATTCTTGTACTACAATCTCCTTTCAGCTTTTTGTTTTCATTAGTATGATTATACTACCTTCATCCTTTCTTTCGTGTTATAAGTATAATTTTTAAAATCTTTGCTTTCATAATCAATCAGCTTTTCTGAACACGCAGTCCACTACAAATCATATGTGCATCCCTTTTTTATCATCAGGTTGTTGTAATGAAATTTGTTTATTACTTTGTCTCGTTTTTACTTTTGTATTTGGAAATACCTTTTTTTTAAATTATGGAATGCCCAGCAAATTTAGAAAATAATGCTTTAGGTATTTAAATAGTAACCATCATTCCTTATTTATTCCTACAATACAAGAATATCTAGATTTTGAAAGAGACCACTGAAATGTCCTGTTTGGAAACAATTCTTCTCCACCTTACGACTAACAAATCAGAAATCAGAAATGTCGGCCAGATATAAACTTTTCTCTCATAATCATTCTCATTAGTTCATAATCTTTTTCACTTTCCGCTCTGCCATTCTGCCCAGAACACAAATGTAAACATTTCCCCGAATCTCCGCGGGAATTTTCGCTTCGTGACGCTGGGGTCATGTTTCCTTTTCATTCGAATACACCTAAACTTTTTTTATCTTATATCTGCATCAGACTGGTATACCCTACCAAGTTCCTATGCATATAGAGCAACGCCAAGTGAATTCTTGAAAAGTTCCCAGTGCTAAGTAATCAAGTTAGTCAAACACGCGAAAGGGAAAAGTGGCAGTGATACAAATTGCACTCGCCCTCACACGCCTTGTTCGCTCAATTTTGTGTAGCGATGAAATACAAATACGAAGCAATCTAGCGATCTCAGCGTAGATCTCTGTGTGCGTATGTGCTCGGACAAAAAAAAAAAAAAAAAAGCCTGGATTTGCACGAGATGTGTTTTCGTTTCCGTTTGGCTGAGAAAAAAAATCGGGTTGCAAGGGGAGGTATATTAATAATGTAATGTTTTTTATCATTTCTAAAAAAAATCAAGTAACAAAAACGCAATTCAAGGGGATGAATAACTAGGTAAAAGGCAGCCTTTTGGTATTTATTATTAATCCAATATGCTTTTTTAGCATTGATAAAAAAAACAAATTGGAGTAAAAGAAATCGCGTTGCAAGGAAAGGTATTTTATGGTGAAATGCAGGTTTTTCTTATTCAACAAATCTAATGTATATTTCTGTAATCTAATATACGGTTTTTTGCCTTTGTAAAAAAAACAAATTTGAGTGAAAGAAATCGTAAGCTTGATAAAATGCAGGTTTTTCAAAGTTAATGTTAAATATAGTATATTTTCACTATCAAGTAGTCAACCATATGATTTTGATTTACAGCGGAGACAGGTACATGGTTTTGAATAAACAATATATATATAGTATATATATATATATATATATAATACATATATATATATCTATATATATATATATGTATATATATATATATAGATATATATAGATATATATCTATATATATATATATATATATATATAATATATATATATATATATTGTATATAAATACATATATATAGATATTTATATATATATATATATATAGATATAAATATTTTATAGGTATTATATATATATAGTATAGATATATATATATATATATATACTATATATCATATAGATATATCTATATATAAGAAATAATATATATATATATATAATATAATATAATAAAGATATATATATATATTTTGGTTGTGTAGGTTGTGTTGGTTGGGGATTTTTGTATAGTATATTATATATATATATATATATATAAGATATATAGATATATATATCATAGATATTTATATATATATATATAATATAATATATATAGTATATACCATATATATATATATATATAATATATATATATAGTATATCTATATATATATATATAATATATATATGATATATATATTTATATAATGTGGGTGTGTGTGCGTACGTAATGTTTGGTGTGCATAAATGACCTTTCATACATATCTTATATCAATTATTCATTAGTTAATATCGACAGGTAAAACCATACTTGCAGGTATCCAGGTGAACTCATTAATAACAGAGGACCCAAACAGTTACTTTCTCTCTCTCTCTCTCTCTCTCTCTCTCTCTCTCTCTCTCTCTCTCTCTCTCTCTCTCTCTCTCTCGTTACAAAAGTTTGTTGTAGGGCTGATAAACCATCTTTCTGGCCACAAGGGACCTTTCTGCGAAGAGCAACTTGAAAGTCTTGCAAAAGTTTCACAAAAGGTCAGCTGTATTACAGTTTGTATGAGAAAAGCCACTTTATCAACAAATAAGATTTGAAGATTAGTCACCTTCTGTGACCCTCTACAGTTTAATGCAATTTTGAAAAATCTAAGATTCGATGGGTTCATCTGAAGCTAAGGAATTAGATTGTACCTACTACCATTAATGAGTAACTGATTTGGAAACGAAAACAGAGTAGTTAACATTCAGATAATGTTGATAGTATATATATATATATATATATATATATATATATATATATATATATATATATATATATATATATACATATGTTACATAGTTTTTTAATGTAACAGATTTCACAAAGTAAACATGAAATAAAAAGTAATTTTTCATGCATATCAAAACTAAATTTCGTTTGTAAATGTTGCTTTTCGCCAAATTATCTCTCTCTCTCTCTCTCTCTCTCTCTCTCTCTGCCCCTTTCCTTAAATACGTTCCTTGTTCGTTGGTCTTATTTTATCTACCCTGAACACCTCTCTCTCTCTCTCTCCATTTAAGTTTTCTTTTTAATCCAATAGTAGACTATTCGAGGATGCTCCTCTGACCAATAATTCCTTTTATCCTTTTCTCTCTCTCTCTCTCTCTCTCTCTCTCTCTCTCTCTCTCTCTCTCTCTCTCTCTCTCTCTATCGTCCCCTTTTCTTTTTCGCTTTTAATATTTTATTAGGGAGAATATGCTTTTCAAACTGAGAAAATGTGTGCTTTCATTCTTGATGAATTAAATATGGCGACTTTTCTCCATTGCAGGTCGAAAAACAAAACATAAAAAAATTGGTTTTACGAAATATCTTTATATTTACTTTCTATAAACTGTAAGTGTTTAAAACCAAAAACTAAATGTAATTGTTTAAAACCAAAAATATATTTTAAACCAGAAACTAAATGTAATTGTTTAAAACCAAAAATATATTTTAAATCAGAAACTAAATGTAATTGTTTAAAACCAAAACACTATTTCAATAACAAAAATTAAATGTACTTGTTTGAAACCAAAAATTAAATGTAAGTGTATAAAACCAAAAACTAAATTTAAAACCAAAAACTAAATGTAATTGTTTAAAACCAAATAGTAATACCATTACATAAATATATGAAGATATTTTACGAATTTATATGAAAGGAAAATGGGAAATTGTTAAAATATTTTAGTTATATTATTTGCGGTCTGCTAAATATTCTGTAGATAATTTTATTAAAATCTGAAATAATAAAAAAAATAATAAAAAAAATAAAAAATGAAAATATTTAGAGTTATATAATTAAAAACGTTAAAAATAGTATTGATAGAATAAAAATAGGAAGAGAAAAGTGAAACAATACACTCCAATAAAACTTCGTTTCTAACATTCGGAGACAGAACTTGGAAATCCACCTAAAAGTCTCTCAAGTCTCTCTCTCTCTCTCTCTCTCTCTCTCTCTCTCTCTCTCTCTCTCTCGCTGTGCGTGAAATACTTTCCTTTGTTCGTTGGTTCATTCCATCTATTCTGAACTTGACATACGTTTTACACCTCTCTCTCTCTCTCTCTCTCTCTCTCTCACTCTCAACGTGCTAGAAATAAATTTCTTTATTTTTCTTGTGTTCCCCACGTCGTAGAGAATCCCGGATCAGAGAAGAATTTCCCCAATTTTCGCACGACTGGAATCATCAGTCAATCCTGCTACTACATTTGACGAATTGATTGCTCTATCTGGCGTCAGGATGAAGACATGAATTCCTATTCTTGGTGTAAATATATGAAAATAATTAAATCTCATAACTACCAGTTTATTCTGACTTAAGGAGCGAAAATGATAGTTTAAAAGAGAAGAAATAGATTTTAACTGTCGAAAAAGTGTGGAAGAGGGAGTCTCACGCGGATGAAATTCATATCGTGTTAAGAGTTCTGGTTTTTTATTCTATAAAAGGAAGTCGTCTATCTTTCCTTTGATTTATCAAACAGACATAGAAATTTGCAAAGAAATTCACGATAGAAATTTACGCAAACTATTAAGGTATATCTAACGTATTCTAACCTGGTCAAAGTTTTTCTAAACTATCCACGTACTATAATCTCATATGTTTCACACACCACCGCACACAGCACACCCACACACACAACACACCATATAAATTATATATATGATATACAGATATTATATATATATATTAATAATAGATTTATATATAATAATATTTCGTATAATTATTATATTTAATGAATTTAAATTCATCCTTGGATAAATTATTTAGTTTATTGTTCGAAATTACTGTTTTGGACGAGCAATTGATGTTTCAGGGTGAATTATACAAGCAAATTTTTTTTACTTAACTGAAATGGGGAATGCCCACTCCCACCCGCCCCCCCCCCCCCCCCCATGATTATAAATTTTTGGAATTTGAAATTTGAGGCTCATCCATTTCATAGTTACAATTACTTTGATAAATTTCATTGTTATAATTATAGATAAATTTATAATTATAATTATATTAATAAATTTCATAATCATAATTATATTGATAAATTTCATAATTATAATTATCTTAATAAATTCAAAACTATAATTATATAGTAATAAATTTAATCATTATAATCATATTGATAAACTTCATGATTGTTATCATATTGATCAATTTCATAATTATAATGATAAGAAAATGACTTGAAAGACGCACATAATGAGGAAAAACATACCATTGTCATATGGTCACAGGAAGTTTCAAATACAAGCACACAAACAAACATACACACTCAAACAAGCACAAACACACACACAAACGCACACGCAAAAACATACACAGAAACACATACACACAAGCACAAACAAACAAGCATATTATAAAATCACACACATACACACCCATAAGCAAACGCGCACAAAGAAACGCACAAACAGTCCAGAGAAAAGACGACTTCCAAGAGAGGCGTTTAAGAATAAAATAGGAGAGGCGTTTTTATACCTTTTGACCATTTATCTTGGGTGTAATCTTGGAGGGGAGGAGGAGATAAAGATAAAAAGGAAATAAGATTAAAAAAAAAAAACTAGAAAAGAGAAAGTAGCTACTGGCATGTTTTTGCCCGTTTTAGCCAACATGGACACTAGAGATTTTTTCTCTCTTTCTTGTCCTTTATTTTTCCTTTAAAGAAATTTCGAGTTCTGGCCCTTTTTTGTAAAATTAAGAAAAAAGTCTAGTATATAGTAGGTAATGGTATGTATGTATGTATGATATGTATGTTGTATGTATGTATGTATGTATATATATAATATATATATTATATATATATATTATATATATATATATAATATAATATCTATATATAGACATATAAGAAAAAATATGACAAGATTTATGTTCTCCTTCATCTATATTAGATATGTGTTATAATAGAGAACAACAAAAAGTTTTATAGTGTAAGTAACACGGAGAATGAAAATTCTCGAAAGAACATTCTCAGTTTGCCTTATTTAACGAGATTTTGAAACGCATTAAATCATTGTTAAAAGCCTTTAAGGTCTACCTTTTTTTTTCCTATAGTAACACTCTAAAAGGACTGCTAATAATCAATGGCCCAGAGAAAAGCAACAACATAAGATATAAAATTCCAAGTATGGATTGTCCCTCATTTTATCTCGAACAGTCGAGCAGGTTTAGAAGTGAGTAAGCCAGCATAAATTTCTGTAAAAACTGGCAAAACATCTAATGTATATATTCATTCATTTAAGTGAAAACACCCCGAATAAATTGGATTGGTAGTTCAGTAATTGCAAGGTCAAAAGATGTCTTATCAGAAAAATTTAGAATATGCTTTAATACAACTTACTTCTCATTGTAATTTTTAATATTAGTCGTTGGCCATGTTTCATTTAGACCCTTGTATTTGTACATGTTTTAGATGACCTCAAAATATAATTAAGACTTAAATAAAATTAGTTTGCCTTAGAGATATCTCGTTGTATATGTATGTTTAATATTATGTGAATATGTAGTGTAAAATGTTTTGTTTCCAAAGTTCTGAATACTTTGTCACCTATAATATCCTTTAATTGTCTTGACCTTTGTGGTCTGAGCAGAGTGTCTTAATCTTTTAATTGCAACCCATGTTTTTGATTGTTTGGGAAGGTTACTCATCTCCAAGTACTAATTTTCTTTTACAATCCTTATTCTGTCAGTTATAAGACCTTCGTGTAATCGACATTTCCTCATAGTATGTCAGTTCATACTGCTAAGTAAAGGACGTTTAAACGTCCGAAAGATCTCGCAAACTCCTTTTGTTTATTTCCCTCGATGGCATATATCTTGTATTTTATGGATATATCACTTCCTAACCTTTCGTGATTTAGTTATAACATACATATATTATATATATATATATATATATATATATATATATTATATATATATATATTATATATATAATATAGACATCAAAAAACCACACACACACCCATATGTATCTATATATATATATAGTATTAATTATATATATATATATATATATCTATATATGCATGTGTATAATATATATATATATATATTATATTATATAATATCCATGGTATATATATATATATATTATATAATATATATATATATATATATGTGTGTGTGTGTAGATGTGTGTGTCTGTGTGTCTGTGTGTCTGTGTGTCCCTGTGTGTGTGTGTGTGTGTCTGTGTGCGTATATAAATATATATTCCACCTAATTCTTTGATGTCATATGAGGCTCTGATTGCGAAGTCTATTTGTGAACCCAATACCTAATTAGCTGGCGCTGAAATCAGGCTCCTGGATCAGATAAACTTGTTATAAAACGAAAACCTCTCATAATATAACTCTCTCTCTCTCTCTCTCTCTCTCTCTCTTCTCTCTCTCTCTCTCTCTCATCTACTAAGTAAGTAACTTCTAGAATATCAAGCTGACCGCACTGCAATGCTAAGCAGTTTCTCCTCTCTCTCTCTCATCTCTCTCTCTCTCTCTTTCTCTCTCTCTCTCTCTCAAATGATATTCTTTTGTTCATTAGTTCGCTTTAGCTACCCAGAACTCCTCAGGTGATTTGGACCTCTCTCTCTCTCTCTCTCTCTAATGACGAGTGGGTATCGAAAATAATATCGGGGACACGGAGGAACAATGCAGTTTTATTGGAACAGATTTATTAATTCGTATCATTGCACATTGATCTGAGTATCTCTATGAGACAAGGTCCTAAGAGTACTTCTCATATTACACTCTGGTCTGTCGTTTTGGTATAGCAGTTTCTTTGTCGACAGTGAAATTTCTGATATATATTATATATATATATATATATATAATATATATATAGAATATATATTTATAATATATATATTATATTGTGTGTTGGGTGTGTGTGTGGTGTGTGGTGTGTGTGTGTGTGTGTGTGTGTGTGTACATATATTAAACATACTAGAGAGAATATGAAAAGAAATATTATCAAAATTATCATACCTTTTTTTTTTCCTTCGATCATAGCCATTGAAAAGGTGTTTCAGCTATGATTTTAAAACCTGAACAAAATGTTTTTTTTATAGTTTTTTCCAGATTAAACGCAGGCCGATGATTTTGACTCCAACAGAAATATATTGGACGTGGTTATATCTCCATCTGCGACAGATATTCACTATCTTTTTTATTTGTTCAAATACATATTATTTTTTAAAATTTTCTCTGAGATTCCAGATTCAA
>NC_061096.1:49343461-49355961 GCF_015104395.2 Macrobrachium nipponense | reverse complement strand
CATGGAATACCTAACCTGCAGCTCTAGAAAGATGTAAAGTTTATATAACATAATATCGATAAAAAAAAGAGAGGAATTGAAAAGAAAAAAAAAAACAAGAAATTTGGTAAAAGAAAACCTCTCCGGATCTCGGGAAACTATTCCCCACTACGATGTTGCTCAACAACAGCTGGTGCCTCAAGTCATTTTCACCACGTCACCTGTCATACATTTCAAGGTTCTTCCCCTTTTTCTGTCATACTTTTTTTAACTAAATGATTCGCAACGCGCCTGAAACCCGCTCGCGGGAGGGGGGAACTGGTTAAAAAAAAAATCGAGGAATAACAGATGGCCGTGGTGATGAAATGGAATATTTTATGGCAGACGCGAAAGTTGTAATGGAAATTCATGTAGATCTGGAGTGAGAGCGAGGCTGGGGAATACACACTGGCAGGCTGGCTGGTACACGCTTTGGTAGGCGTGCTCAGGTTGTATGCTAAATAAAATAAATAAATATTAAATAAATAAATAATAAATAAATAAATACCTCTATAAAAAAACAAATATAGTGATGAGTCTTCGATCTTTACACTAAATTGAAAATTAGACAGGACAACGTATAGCTTACTCCAGCTTATCAATAACACACACACACACACGACACACACACACCACACCACACACACACATATATATATATTAATATATATATATATATATATATATATATATATATATATATATGTTTGTGTGTGTCGTGTGTGGTGTGTGTTGTGTGTGTGTGTGTGGTGAGTTGGGTGTGCGTGTGTGTCCTATACTCTCAATCTATTCAGTTCGTAACCCCAGAAGATCTATCAGAACAGGAATTTTAATCGAAATTATGATGATCTTGTATCAGTAATATGTTTAGGCCTGATTATTTTCATAATGTTACCTATCAGTCTGTCTGTTTATCTATCTATCTATCTGGCTACCCCTTTGATAGCAGTTATTAAGAGAAACCGGATTGGAGATACCACAGCTTATCAACGAGGTAGGCAGCACTTTTCCCTAAGGCAGATTTCTTTATGCTGCAGTACAGTTTTCTCGTCCACAAGACCACCCTTTCAGAAACGATTTACCGGCGATTGTGCGCCAGCCACCCCCCCGCCCCACCCCCCCCCCGCCCAGCCCTCTCTCTCTCACCTCTCTCGTCTCTCTCTCTCTCTCTCTCTCTCTCTCTCCTTCTTTGATGTCATTAAGAGGACTACTAGTCCACTTCTCGGGGCCTCTGTTACTTTCAAAAACCTTTTTTTTTATTTTTGTTTTTATTTTAGCCTCGGCCTCTCTCTTTGCAGAGCTGGTGCCTTCTTCACTGGTCCCCTATCTTCTTCTTCACATCATTTTCTATATGATGTATGTACTATGTGTATCTTATTTTATTCTCTGTGCAGTGCCTCTACATGTTTATTGTTATTCTGCCGGAAACAAACGCAAACCTATATACACACAGTCAAGTATAATTACTACATATATATATTATATACTATATATATTATAGTTATATATAAATATATATATAGTGTGTGTGTGTGTGTGTGTGGTGTGTGTGTTTGTATGTGGGTGTGTGTGTGTGTGTATTCAGTATATTACTAGCAGGATCTAATTATTCAATTTTATCAAGGCAGTAGAGCAATAACTATGTGGGAAGCGATATTGTTGATTGAGATATATTATATATATATATATATTTATATATAATATATATATATCTAATATATGTATATTATATATATTATATATTTATATATATTATTACATTTTAGACTCCACATCAAAATATAATGGGAAGAAGAAAAAATGGAGCGCTTATGACTTACCGTTGAGTTTATGCGATTGTTTTATACACTGGAAGGAAGGTCGCCAGAAAACTCAGCAAGTTATCTAAATTACATTTATTTACAAAGAAGAGCATTGAAATGGCTGAGATACGGCAAGGCACATAGGCCACGGGGAAATAGTGCCGTGTAATGTCTGGATTAACTCTTTATCATTTCCAATATGAAACATGGCCGAATTCAACATCTACTGCAAAGCTGGGTTTCCAAAATTCTGTTTTTTCAGGTAATAAACGCTTGCAAGGAGAACAGGAGCACGAATCACAGGGCAATCTGGATATTGAATGCCCAAATTACACACAACATAAAAATAAAGTACTTCTTGCACAATATTGCAGCTCAATGAAGCTCTTAATCTTGGACGGTCCATAGGAGTGGCACGTGGCTACTGGGTTGACAAGGTATGTTCATTAAAGATGAGAAAATGGAAAATTGAAAAGTGAAAATAGCAAGATTCGTCTGTTGCGAATAGGGCTGGTTGATTTTGCACTTCGAGACGTACCCTTAGCAAAGCTTGTGCGCATGTAAGCGTGATTTCTGATGAATGGCTCCAACCAGCGTGATGAACAAAAGGCTGACAACAAGTCAAAGGTGAACACGTCTGTCCGCTATAGGAACTGGAGTCACTAAGGGACGAGGTCAGGTGCGATCCTTGCCGTTGGGGTGCTTTTGCCCCCCGTTGGCAGGTCATTCTTGGAAATGGACATGCTGCCCAGGTGGGAAAGAGTCACAGGATATAGGATCTCATGAGGAGGCCTAAGAAGTACCTAACTAGGTACACATTCCCCTTGTGATATGTCCTCCGCTACTACGACTAGCGCCGGAAATGACTGTCTGGTCTGTTTTTGAGTTTCCCTCCTAAAGTCAGCTGATGTTAGAGTAAAGATAGCTTCCTTCGAACTAAATTGATTTTACAAGCACTGGAGAGATGACACGATCTATAAACGTAACAATAATCTATTTATATATATATATATATATATATATATATATATAATATATATATATGTATATAGATATATATCTATATATATAATATATATATATATCTTATTGTATAAGTGCATAACTATATATTTGTGTCTATATATCCACACATATATATTATTATATATAAATATAGTATATATATAATCTATATATAATATATATTAAAGTAAAGAGTAAACCATGTATGGGACATCACACGGAATATGTAGAAAAAATAATATATATTTGTCAGTGCCATAGCTTCTTCAAAGAATGACCAGAGGCTAAAAAAAAGGTCTTTTGAAAGTAACAGAGACCACGAGAAGTGGACGAGTGATCCACTTCCATAACATCAAGAAGAAGGTGTACTGATGAGAGAGAGAGAGAGTAGAGAGAGAGAGAAGAGGAGGAGAGAGAGAGGGGGGGGTGGGGGGGGGACAGGCACATGTATCGACCGATGTAAATGGTTCGGAGGCCTGGTTTTTGGATTACAACGTTGGTGACAGTAAAAAGGGAACTGGCTACGGGAGGTACAGCCTACCTCGTTAATAATCAGCGGCCTCTTCACTCCGTATCTTGTTTATTACTGCGATCAAGGGATAATAGGCTAGACAGACTAGATCTAGATAGATCATAACATAGAAAGGAAGAAACATAATAAAATTAATCAGGAGTTAATCTTTCACAAATGCATGACAGTATGATGAAAAATCATTTTCTGAAATATCTTCAGGGGACACAATTAAATATATCGGAAATGTGCGCTGCGCTCACTCGCGCACACCCACACACACACACGCACACACATACAACACCCACCACTACACACACGCATATGTAATATATATGTATATATATATATAATATATATATTCTATAATATATCTATATGTGCACAAAATAATCTAAGGGCCATATATATGGCATTTTATAAGTACATCAATAATTCCTAAAAGTTGTATAAAACTCTGATCATAAAAACACATTTATATCACATTTTTCAGTGAATATTTTGCTGCAACGATTACTTTAATAAAACTAATAAACAAATAGGCTTTATAATCATGAAACATCCACATCCCAGAGAAACACATCACTGTATCATCATTTGAATAAGAATATCATAATTAATGCTAATATGCCATTAGCATTTTCAAAGGGAACATTTTATACCGATGCATATAATTAGTTTCAACTTTCCAGTTCTCTCGTGGAGATCATTTTCGGGGAAGACTATAATGAATTAATCTATACACAAATGGTGCTATTTCATCAAATGAGTTATTTGGTTTGGACATTCAGATTCTTATATTGTTTTGAGTGATTATAATTTTGCACGTGATGTCATTCCACAGTCGTGAAAGATGTTTGCGCAGTATTTTACCAAAAGTTTCAATGTTCTGAATTTATGTCAAACGAATGATACATTGCATGTATGTTGAGGGAACTATCTTTCATATGTGTTTAATACCAAAAATATTTCAATAAGTTCCTATAAGTTCTGTTATAATCGTCAAAATATGCCACTGTTTTTTTCTCACATCATGATACAACGTAGCAAGCGCTACCAAAAGAATGTTTATGAAATAAACATCACACAAACAAAAAAATACAGCAATTAAAGTTCATTGTAAACCTAGGCATTTAATAAAGTTTACCATAAAACTACAAAGTTTCAGCTAAAATGGTGAAAAGAGAAGGTTCTTTATTTTTACAGGACAAAATCCTCTACAGAATTCCCTGAGTGTATTCTAGTCACAGTGTTCTGTACAGGCTTCTATGCCGTAAAAAAAAAAAATTCTTATTTTTGGCTGAAACACTGTAGTATTATTATAATAAGAGTTTTATACAAATGTCTGAAGGGTTAAGGTAGTTGTTTAATTTAATTTTTTTTTTTTTACTTAAGGGAGCTTTTGGTTAATTTACTTTGTAGGTGAAAAGTGACAGGTAATAAAAACAGACAATCTACTTTGGACTGCGACTCTGAATCATTCTTCACATTTTATTTGCTCAATAGACTAAGGCGCCTGTTTCCTGAAAGGACGATCTTGCCCCCGAATCCAATCCTACATCGACTGTACGTGATGCGAGTTGGGAATTTCTCTCTCTTGTGGAAAGGTCTCCCTTGCTTTTCTGGAAGGGAGGAATGAATAGCTGATACTTTTTATTTCTCTCTGGTATTGCGGTCGTGTTTAAAAATGGTTGAGTATGGGGAGAGAGAGAGAGAGAGAGAGAGAGAGGAGAGAAGGGTTTACTAGTATTTAAAAATGGTTTTCTATAAGGCTGTTACACGATGCAAAGGTCAAAGAGCTTTGTATAACAGAATTCAGAGAGAGAGAGAGAGAGAGAGAGAGAGAGAGAGAGAGAGAGAGAGAGAGAGAGAGAAAAGGATTTGTTAGTATTTAAAAATGGTTGACTATGAGGCTGTTACGGAATGCAAAGATCAAAGAGCTTTGAAATAGATATCGTACAATTTTGGAAAGGTATAGAGAGAGAGAGAGAGAGAGAGAGAGAGAGAGAGAGAGAGAGAGAGGAGCTTCGTGGTGTTTAAAAAGGGTTGAGTATGGGGCTGTTAGTGAAAGGAGACGTGGAAGAGATTTGTACAACAAATTTCAGAGAGAGAGAGAGAGAGAGAGAGAGAGAGAGAGAGAGAGAGAGAGAGACTCAGCAGTAAACTTAATTACATTAGTCCTGAGTCACTATGTAATTTGCAAGATAATTCTCGATCAAACATACTGATGAAACATTAATATTCATTCCTTCTTCATTTACACATTGCATATATATAGACAATTTAATGAGCAGCTCTACAGAAATAGATTAACTTTCATGATAAATACCCTGAACTATTTCTAATTAATGTCTAATACCCAAATCACGTCACAAAATCTCAACTGTTTATATGTATGTATGTATGTATTGTATGTATGTATGTATGTATGTATGTAGTATATATCTATATCTATCTATCTATATATATTATATATAGATATTATATATAGATATTATAATATATATATATATATAGGATATATATATTCTACTATACGAACACACTGTAAAACACATACATTCTTTAAACTAAAATCCAGTTTGAATAACAGTTCAATCATCCCAGCCATTTCTCCGAAGACAAGGGGTAATTGTTGTGTTGTACCATGAACTCTGTGAGGGATTATTGACAGTCCAAACAGGTCGGAATGTAATTCGCATGTCCGGCATTGTTGACCTGGTCGACGAATAACTATGCATTTGCAATTGAACAAAGATATGCAAACACTATTATGATTCGTGTTTATATTTTTACTAGTGCTTTTGGTTTATGAGAACATATCAATTAGACTTAGCCTTGTCCTATTTGTCTCATATTAAATAAATATCATATATATATATATATATATATATATATATATATCTAATATATATATATATATTATATATTATTTATATATAATATAATATATATATATATATAATTAATATATATATATATAATATATATTATATATATTATATATATTATATATATAATATATATATATATATTATATATATATATATATATATATATATATATATATAACAAATGTGATGGAAGCCATCTCTCAAGATTTGGCACGAGAGGGCCTCGTTTGTCAAACAAACAGGCAGTTGATTGCTGTAGTGAGGGAAAAGAAAAATATATTGAAAAAAAGGGGCAATGGGATTTCTCTCTCTCCTCTCTCTCATCTCCTCTCTCTCTCGCTCTCTCTCCTCTCTCGCTCTCTCTGATACTACATACCTCAAAAAGAATAATCCTCGAGTTGATGTAAAATGAAACCGTAAGACATTATTTAGACTTAACTTACCTAAAATAAACTAATGTATATGGTTTTTTCTGAAAGTATAAAAATTTAACTTTATGTACGACGGTGACTCTTACGTTCAAAAGTGGAGCCTATGGAAACCTCGTCCTGAAAAAGAATGGCTTCTGTCGATAACTGGGTCGTGGGATTTGCTTTTCTTTGACATTTGAATGGGTTCATCATATCCTGTCTGAAATATTCTTCTGGATAAAATGTATAATTATATATATATATATTATAGATATATATATAATCATAATATATATATCTATATAATAATATATATAATATAACATATTATATATATATATATATATATATATATATATATATATATATATAATATTATATAATTATATATAAGATATACATCTATATATATATATATTATATATATAATATTATATTATTATATATATATATATATATTCATCCCAGTACCTCGAAACTACAGTTAGACAAGTGTCTACGTGTACGGTTATTTGTAAGGGTAACCCAGCACCCCCACCCCTTTGGTGCCATGATACACACACAATCCAATATATATATATATATATATATATATCTATATATATATGTAATAATATATATATATATATATATATATAAATATATTATTATATTATATATTATATTGGATTGTGTGTGTCATACCACATGGCACCAAAGGGGTGGGGGTGCAGGGGATTACACTTACAAATAACCGTAACGATAGACACTTGTCTAATCTGTAGTTTCGAGGTTACTGAGATGAATATTGACACTCCTGATGTCCTTTTAGTCCAAGCTCAGCCCCAATAGGAAGGGGGAGGGGCCCACGTGAGAAGAGGTGTAAAATTAAATGTAAGAGTTGGTAGATATTAGCATCCAATCCATAGTTTTTGAGGTCACTGAGGTGAATAGTGACACGCCTGTTGACCCTTCAGTCCAAGTTTAGCCCAAACAGGAAAATGGGAAGTGAGAAGGGATGAAAAATAAAATGTGAAAAAATGAAAGATATTAGTGTCTAATCCATAGTTTTCAAGGTCGCTAAGGTAAATAGTGGCAAGCCTGAGGCCTTTAAATTCAAGTTTAGCACCCAATAAGAATGGGGAGTGAGAAGAAGTGAAATATAAAATTTTAAAAAATGCTGGGCAATGTAAATTAAGTAACTATCTTACAGGAAAGAGAGAGGGTGGAAAAGTGTTTATCCCACGGATGCCACTCATTCCTATGGATCTCCCTTTTAACTTTAAGAGATTGCAATTTCCAGTGAGACTAGCATTCTCGATCACAATCAGCAAGGGACAGACTATTAAGTACTGTGGAATGGATTTGAGTTCATGTTGCTTACTCAAGGGTAGGTTCACCCAAGAATTGATTCATTCTTCCTCCCGATAGTGAAACTAAAAATGTATGCAACCAAGTTTTGTGTTAAAGTAGTATTATAGTAAATTTGTGAAAGGTTTTACGTTACAATTTGTGTACTGTATTTATATTTTGAAAAACCTATGTATAAAATTTCTTTGCTATTATATTATAGAGAAATTTGATTAATTTTTTTGCCTAATAGAAGGTTGAAATAAATATATATCCTGGTGAGCTCTACATTTTCAGTGAGTTCTATACTTTGAGTGTATTCTGGGCGTGTTATACGCTTTGAGATTTGACCTTGCAACGCCGGGTAGGTCAGCTATATATATATATTTACTATATATATATATATATTATATTAATATATATTATAGTATATATATATATATATATAAATTCCGACGAATTATGCTACAAATGTTCTTTAATGTGTAATACGTTCTACCTTGTAATTAATATATTTTCATATATGTTAACTGAATATCATTTGCTCTTTATTCATTGTTGAATAATATTTAATGGTACAAAAGGTGTAAATTTTACTTGCTGAATGAGGTAGAATGCTTATTTTGATTTTAAAAATGTTAATTGTTTGCTGGTCTCCCAAGAATGGTTAAGTTTGTGGGATACAGAAAGAATAAAATCACACGTAATTGTGGCTAAGAAGGTAATTGTGAAAAGACAGATTACTCAGATATAGAGAAACTTTTAAAGAAGGGATTCAAAGTATTGTAACGACCCAGTCAAAGTTATTTCTGCAATCAGCAGAAATATAGAAAATAAGAAAGGAATCCTGCGCATTTTGATTAAATAACAAAAATATCTGATCATTTAATAATACATGAAAATCTGGTGCAGCTGAACTCACCAAAATGTACCTCAAAATGTAAACATAAGTTGAAAATACGTATAATGAGACTATATTTTGCAACTCTATTTATATTTTATTCCTACGAAATGACATTTCATATTTTATTTTGTGTAATTAAACGACTATCCTTTTTTGACCGTAATTCATAATTTCCCTCGTAATGAATTACAATTAAGATCAAAGAGATGTAGTATTTCGACCCTCCCTTTGGTCCAAAATGTTTTAATATGATAAACTAATATCACATTTTGGGAACTGGGCCAGAGCGCCAGTGCCACTTGTATATATTATATGCTTTTTCATGTAGAGCGGGGATGATCTACTTTAGAAAAATTATGTTTTTTTTTTTTATTTCGTTGAAGTATTCATTTTCATTTTGTTGGTATGTTGTCATTCCAACATATATATATATTTAGTAGATATATATATATAAGTTATAATAATATATATATATATATATATATATAATATAGATATATTATTATGTTCAATTCAAGCTACCAAATGTCCTTTAATATCTAAATTCACTTTAACCTCCCAAATGATTTATTTTCATATATGTACCTCAGGGGAATTTTTTAATTGCATAATAATTTCGTCCCCCAGGGATCGAACCACCGTCCAAGTGGACGGGGACGAAATCAGAACAGTCATGACGCGACCAATCAGCGTCACTGACTGTTCTGTTTTCGGTCCCCGACCACTTGGACGTGGTTTCGATCCAATGGGGGGACGAAATTATTTCAATTAAAAATTCCCCTTCGGTACATATATGAAAATATATCATTTGGGAGTTAAGTTGTTTAGATATTACAGGACATTTTGTAGCTTGAATTGGACATATAACTGGATCACGGTCGATGTGATAATAATTCATATATATGTGTATATATATATATATATATATATATATTTTATATATATATATATATATATATATTATATATATTTTATAATTTATTTTGTATCCTACATACGAAAATGCAATTTCTCTTGAAAAATTTCCCCAGAAGAGGTTCCTTTGAGACGAAACTGTTGGCATTTTCTAAGAAATTTACTTTTCATTTTCTATTTGAAATCCAACTGATAACGTATCCTCCGTGTCTAAGATTACCTTTTTACTAATCAGATGATGTGCGTGACTGTGTGAGTTATGTATGTATGTATGTATGTATGCTGTTATGTTAATGTAGTATATATATATATATATATATATATAATATTATATATATATATATATATATAGATATATATATATATTATATATACTTATATGTAGCATCAAACAACTGCTTGTCATTCAAGTAGTGAAGATAACCATATTTTCAGGGAAATTATTAGCAAAGGCCATTCTAGCGCTGTCTATATTATTTCATAATTTCAAAGCAAAGATTCCTATTTATACTGACACTTAATCACCCCAGTACTGCTTCTCCTGTAACATTTTAATCAGGAATTTATATCCACCTAATAATGCAAACTGAGTGCACAGCCAAACCTGCCTTACCGAAAACATTATAGAGCCTTTTTATTTCAAAACTGACCCAAGAAGAAGAAACCCTCCCTTTTGTTTGTGGCGCAAAACAGGCTTCAAGGACGCCTTTTCATTACGTTAATGGCATAAGGCCTCCTTCCAGCAACTCGTGAGATTGATAGGTTTTCTCGGAAAGTAAATTAAACGTCGACTATGAAGTTTCATCAATTTTCGACGATGAAAGACGAAAACAAAATCTCTTTGAAGGTTCCCGATAGAAGAAGAAGAATAATATTTGGATGATAAATATACGGTTTTCTGAGAGAGGCTGCATGTGGTTAATCAAGAGACTGAATGAAAAGGGTTTAAACGAAGGTATGAAGAAATGAAACATTTTGGTTAATTAAGATAGACCGTCGTATTAGGATGGTATAAACCAAGTTAAAAAAATTCGCCGAAGGTTCTTCGGCGCAATCGAGTTTTCTGTACAGCTTGTAATGCTGTATGAAACTCTCAGTGTCACGCAATTGAAACTCTCATTCGCGGCCCATGAATTTTCAGCCACAGCTCTGTGGTATCTTGTGTTGTCTGATGCACAACCACGGCTAACTTTAACCTTAAATAAAATAAAATCGACAGAGGCTAAAAGGAACGTGCAAATTTGGTAAATGTTTATGATTGAAGGGGATGATCAACTATCATTTTGCGAGCCTCTAGCCCCAGTTGTTGTTAAGATCTGAGGGCGGACCGAGAAAGTGAGACGATAGACGGATAGTCTGTCCTCATAAGTTTGTCTTTCCAGAAAACTAAATGATTTCCTAAGTATAGGCAAATAGGATTATTATCCTATTACATATAGGTATGCCCGTATTAATCATAAGGGATATCCATATTAGCCATAAGAGTATAAACATATCACCGTATTAACTAAGAATAATATCCATTCAACTTTTAACCGTATAGGTATATCCTATATACCGGATCAACTGATGTGTATATCCGTATACCAGTATTAATCACTGGATCTTCCCGTATAACTGAAATTAACCTAGGGTATATCCGTATAACTGTATTAACCGTTTGTTAGATCCGTAAATCCGCTTGACTATATCCCTATAACCGTGCTAATTATATGGGTATACCAGGGGGCATATCAATATTTAAAGTATGCTTATAACAGCACGTTATTATACAAAACGGAATATACCGATACGTTATAAGAGTAATCTTTTATTAAATCACTGCTGGAAGTAGCACAGCGTTAAGTCTAATCGGTTCCTCATTGTGTAACCTAACGCTTATCTCTAAGATATATTTCGAAGCAAAATCACTAATTAATATTGAATTTTTTTTCCTGTCAGAAGAATAATATTTGGATGATAAATATACGGTTTTCTGAGAGAGGCTGCATGTGGTTAATCAAGAGACTGAATGAAAAGGGTTTAAACGAAGGTATGAAGAAATGAAACATTTTGTAATTAAGATAGACCGTCGTATTAGGATGGGGATAAAACAAGTTAAAAAAATGCGCCGAAGGTTCTTCGGCGCAATCGAGTTTTCTGTAAAGCGTGTAATGCTGTATGAAACTCTCAGTCACAGCAATTGAAACTCTCATTCGCGGCCCATGAATTTTCAGCCACAGCTCTGTGGTATCTTGTGTTGTCTGATGCACAACCACGGCTAACTTTAACCTTAAATAAAATAAAATCGACAGAGGCTAAAGGACTGCAATTTGGGATGTTTGATGATTGGAAGGTGGATGATCAACATATCATTTTGCAGCCCTCTAGCCCCAGTGGTTGTTAAGATCTGAGGGCGGACCGAGAAAGTGAGGACGATAGACGAATAGCCTTCTCAATAAGTTTGTATTTACAGAAAACTAAATTACTTTCCTAAGTATAACAAATAGGATTATTATCCGTATTAACAGTATAGGTATAACCGTATTAATCATAAGGGTATATCCATATTAGCCATAAGAGTATAAACATATAACCGTATTAACCTAAGAATATCCATTCAACTTATTAACCGTATAGGTATATCCGTATAACCGTATCAACTGATGTGTATATCCGTATACCAGTATTAATCACATGGATCTATCCGTATAACTGAATTAACCCTATGGG
>NC_061096.1:49330961-49333461 GCF_015104395.2 Macrobrachium nipponense | reverse complement strand
CTAGTTTTCTGGTCTCATATTTTTAAATTTACTCTATCTACAAACTCTCTCTCTTTTAATTTACTCTACCTACAGTCTCTCTCTCTCTCTCTCTCTCTCTCTCTCTCTCTCTCTCTCTCTCTCTCTCCAGAAACTTTTATAGCCTCCCTTTTTTGGTAAAGCGCCCAAGTGCCTCTGTTAACCGAGACCTTCCATTCAGTCTTCTCACGTACCCATTAACTTGTCAGGGGGAAAAATGTCAGAATTCTGAAGGACTATTGAAGACACCGCTCTCTCTTTCTTTGTTCGTCTCCTCCTCGGTCTCTCGATGTCCTCGCTGTTTATCTCTAGGCTAAATTAACTCGAGACACTGAAACCTCTATTGTTTTATTCTCGTCAAGGAAGTGTGTAGCAGTATTTTTATGTTACCAGTTTAATTAAGTATATGGGGGTGTTATTTGGTGGCGATACGAATAGTGGTTTTACTGTAATTATGTTCTCGGACATTTAGTGGCTGAAAAACATATATTTCTATTTTACATACTTTTGTATACCATTATATCATTCTTCGTATAATGGAAAATGATGGTATGTAAGAATGATGAGATCCTCAATTGTTTTATTTTGTCGCAATATTGTGTAAACTGTAAGGTGGTTACACTTTCGAAATGGCTAAAAGTGGTTTTATTTTGTGACAAAATATTAAATATAGATCATGATAAATCTACAACATTTGCTCATCTAATTGGACCCCCTTCGTTGTTGTCTGTTTTTAATGAATAAACTTCATATACCATAAAAAATAAGTTATTAGTAGAAAATGGGAAAAAATACATAAATAAAAAAATGAGAATTTTTAATCCATATGATAAATACAAGTATTCTTTCAAGACAGCAGGTAATATTAATTAGTCTGTGTAAACAACTACCAACTAAAAGGACTCATTTTGAAACATTTACCAGTTACTGCTAGTATATATTCTTTATTTTATTTTCGTTCCTGACTTAAAATCCTAATTCTCAGATGCATCTCGAGGCTAACACTGTGACAGTCACGTCAGAATTCCATCAGCAGTCCATGCCAGACCGTCAGAAAAATTCAATTAAATGCATCAAAAACTAACTTTTACTTTTTATCGCATTTTTATCTCCAGGGTGAGAAAACCTATATCGACGTTTTAATTGACTCACCTCAGAGCTTGTCGTTAAATCTCGGGGGAGGGAAGGGGGGTTGGTGGAGGATGCCGTTGGCGAAGACTCAGTCTATTGGAGAACGCAAAATGATTTTAGAAAGATCTGTCTTCAAGTGTGAAATTTCGTTTTAAAAATGTTCACGTAATTGGTAGAATGAATATTTTCTAAGTGTTTTTTATTTCAGCTGGTTAGATATAAGCATGTACGTATGTATGTATGTATGTATGCATGCATGCATATCATACATACATAATATATATTACATATACATACATACATATATATATATATATGTCTGTTTTTTACAATGTAGGAAATTCATGGTTGTATATTATATACATATACGACATTGACGGTCAACTTATATTAATGTGGATTTATTATATATATATATATATATATATATATATATATATATATATATATATATATATATATATATATATATATATATGTGTGTGTGTGTGTGTGTGTGTGTGTGTGTGTGCGCGCCCGCGTAAGGATACATGCTTAAATGAATACATACGACACATAAACACACACACACACACACACACACACACACACATATATATATATATATATATAAGAGAGAGGAAAGAAGAGAGAGAGAGAGACGAGAGAGGAGAGAGATAGAGAGAGAGAGTAGAGAGAGAGAGAGGAGAGAGATAGAAGCGAGAGAGAGAGAGAGAGAGAGAGAGAGTGACTATATTTTGTAACTCGCAAAAGCATTTTCTTTCAACACGGCCCCACAGCACAAAAGGTCACTCACCGAATATATTTCCCGATGCTGACTTAACCTCCGATAGATAATGGCTGAAGAAGATGAATGGCAAAGGAATATAGCCTCCGGGCAAGGGAATAATTCTTTCTGGGCTGACAGACGCGCAGGAGCGTATAACTGAGAGAGTAGAACGAATGCTTATGGAAGATTACACAAAACTAAGGAAGAGCGGTAAAGACTTTGAGGATGGTGATGTTTGTTGAAGTAGGTTGCAGTGTTACTGTGCGTAATATAATAATATAATATATATTATATATTATATATATATATATATATATATATATATGTGTGATGTATATTTATATATATATCCTATATATATATATGTGTGTATGTATATAATATATATATATATAGTATATATATATATATATATATATATATATATATATATATATATATATATAGTAGATATATATATATATATATAATATATATTTTTATATATATATATATATATATATATATATATATATATATATATATATATATATATATATATACATGCATACATATATAGATATCTAGATATAATATATTATA
>NC_061096.1:49315961-49325961 GCF_015104395.2 Macrobrachium nipponense | reverse complement strand
GCTATATTTCCCTTACTCTTGTCTTTTTGTACTAAGGATGTTCTTCCTGTGGTCATCCATTTGGGTGCTTGGTGATTTGAGATACAATGATGGAGTTGTTCTGCTATTCGTGGGTGTAGGGCCTTGAAGTTTTTGAGCCAGTATCCATGGACTTCATCGGGACCTGGGGCTTTCCAGTTTGGCATTTTCTTTAGTTGGTGTCTGACTGTGTCTGTCGTGATCTCTGTGAATCTTTGTTTTATTCTCTCCGTTTCTTCTTCCTTGACTTCTGGAGCCATGTTGCATGTTTGTTGTGTGATACCGGATTGGCACCATATGTTTTCCTTTTTTCAGAGTCTCTTACTTGGTTCGGCTTCAGGAATTCTGGGTGGTTGTCTTCCCCTCTTAGTTGGCTGTATAGTCTTTTCTGTGGTTGGTTCCGAATAGTTTGTTCTGTTGGTATCCTTATTCCTGTTCATGTATCGTGGATCTTATGTGCTTTGGCTTAAGCCTCTGTTTTACATCTCTATTGTGTTGTTTAATCCCCTCTCTTGTACTTTGTATTTTCGTGAGTTCCTCCCTTGTTTTCTGCTTCTTAGCCTTTTTCTGCCATCTCTTTAGTTTACTCAAGTCAGATCTCATCACCATGATTTGCTTTTTCCAGTCGCCTTTTCCAAGGAGGTTGCTGTTTTGGTTTCTGTTGTTGGTTGTGCTGGTGGTGTTCGAATTCCCATCAGTTTCTTGCTACTAATCTTGCTCCTGCATATGTCAAGTTATTTGTTTCTGTGATACTGGTGGTCTGTATTATGCCCATTATTCATTGACCTCACTTGTTTTCTCCTTAATTTCTTCTTGGTCTATAGGCTTTCATGGAGGGGATCTTTGTTCTCTCTGTATATTGGCTCCATCCATTGTCTAATCTTTTCTACCCATTCCGTCCCTCCTCTGTTACTTCGTCGGTGTTTATTCGTGTGTCGTTGTTTGATATCTCATCCTCCTGTCGTCTTCTGTGGCATCGTCTCTCAGTTCGTCTTCGTGTAATTCGTTGTCGTGTGACATTTCCCTTTCCAGTTCTTCTCTTTCTGTTGGGGAGAGCCAGTTCTTTTTCTTTATGTTCCTTACTTGGTCCCTTATTATTATTATTATTATTATTATTATTATTATTATTATTATTATTATTGATTATGTTGTTGTTGTTGTTGTTGTTGTTGTTGTTTTGTTGTCATATTGATTTTACAGAACGTGATAAATAGAGGGTCTGTATCCTTCCTATGCTAATATTGTTCTTATTTATTATTTCTATTGACTTAACAATAAGAATAATCTATATTATTATTATTATTATTATTATATTTTCTTTTTTTTTTTTTTTTTTTTTTTTTTTTTTTTTTTTTTTGTTTTTTTTTTTTTTTTTTTTTTTTTTTTTTTTTTTTTTTTTTTGCTCTATCACAGTCCTCCAATTCGACTGGGTGGTATTTATAGTGTGGGGTTCCGGGTTGCATCCTGCCTCCTTAGGAGTCATCAACTCTTCTTACTATGTGTGCCGTTTCTAGGATCACACTCTTCTGCATGAGTCCTGGAGCGACCTTCAGCCTCTAGTTTTTCTAGATTCCTTTTCAGGGATCTTGGGATCGTGCCTAGTGCTCCTATGATTATGGGTATAATTTCCACTGGCATATCCCATATCTCTTATTTCTGTTTTCAGATCTTGATACTTATCCAATTTTTTCCCTCTCTTTCTTTTTTCTTCAACTCTGGTGTCCCATGGTATTGCGACATCAATGAGTGATACTTTCTTATTGACCTTGTCAATCAACGTCACGTCTGGTCTGTTTGCACGTATCACCCTATCCGTTTCTGATACCATAGTCCCAGAGGATCTTTGCCTGATCGTTTTCTATCACTCCTTCAGGTTGGTGCTCGCTACCACTTATTACTGCAAGGTAGCTGATGTTTCTTGCACAGGCTCCAGTGGAGGGCTTTTGCTACTGAATCATGCCTCTTTTTGTATGGTTCTGTGCAAGTGCGGGCATTCACTTGCTATGTGGTTTATGGTTTCACTTTTCGTATTGCACTTCCTACATATGGGAGAGATGTTATTTCCGTCTATCGTACTTTGAACATATCTGGTTCTTAGGGCCTGATCTTGTGCCGCTGTTATCATTCCTTCAGTTTCCTTCTTTAGCTCTCCCTCTGTAGCCATTGCCAATTGTCATCGCTGGCTAGTTCTTAGTCTGTCTCATGTATTGTCCGTGCATTGGTTTTGTTGTGCCAGTCCTCTGTTCTTTCTGTCTTTCTCTGTCTCTGTATATTTCTGGGTCTTCGTCTGCTTTTATTAGTCCTTCTTCCCATGCACTATTTAGCCACTCGTCTTCACTGGTTTTCAGATATTGCCCCAGTGCTCTGTTCGATGTTGACGCAGTCCTCTATACTTAGTAGTCCTCTCCCTCCTTCCTTTCGTGTTATGTATAGTCTGTCCGTATTTGCTCTTGGGTGTAGTGCTTTGTGTATTGTCATATGTTTCCTGGTTTCTGATCTATGCTGCGGAGTTCTGCCTTCGTCCATTCACTATTCCTGCGCTGTATCTGATTACTGGAATGCCCATGTGTTTATGGCTTTTATCATATTTCCGGCGTTGAGTTTTGACTTGAGTATCGCCTTCAGTCTCTGCATATATTCTTTCCTGATCGTGTCCTTCATCTCTTGGTTGTTTTATATCTCCTCCTTCCATTATTCCCAGGTATTTGTATCCTGTCTCATCTATGTGTTTGATGTTGCTCCCATCTGGTAGCTTATCCCTTCAGTTCTCGTTACTTTGCCTTTTATTATTATTATTATTATTATTATTATTATTATTATTATTATTATTATTATTATTAGGCTGATCCTGTTATTTTGTTTAACAGGTTATCAATAATAAATAATAATAATAATAATAATAATAATAATAATAATAATAATAATAATAATAATAACGAGAAATCTGACGTTTTGGAACGACCACGGAAATTCTTCACTAGGATGGCTTCACTGGTAAAAACCAAAAACAACTCTACAGTAATGACAATCCATATTTCACTTATTTCCTGCCTTAAGACCAAAAATATTAATGAACCTTCAGCTTCTATACCATTTCTCATAACTAAAACATGTTTAGGGAGGGTCTATTTCCTTATTATTATTATTATTATTATTATTATTATTATTATTATTATTATTATTATTATTATTATTATTATTATTATTATTATTGCTGTTATAGTTATTATGCATAAAAATGTCAATATAGCATGAGCCACTAAATGGTGAAGTCCACAAAGATCAAGTGCAAATATTTTTCTATTACTTC
Organism: Macrobrachium nipponense; assembly: GCF_015104395.2. Classification (NCBI taxonomy): domain Eukaryota; kingdom Metazoa; phylum Arthropoda; class Malacostraca; order Decapoda; family Palaemonidae; genus Macrobrachium; species Macrobrachium nipponense. Next base: position 49,322,633 of record NC_061096.1, on the reverse strand, counting down.
TACAACTACTACTACAACTTATTATTATTATTTTTTTTTTTTTTTTTTTTTTTTTTTTTTTTTTTTTTTTTTTTTTTGTTCTATACAGTCCTCCAATTCGACTGGGTGGTATTTATAGTGTGGGGTTCCGGGTTGCATCCTGCCTCCTTAGGAGTCCATCACTCTTCTTACTATGTGTGCCGTTTCTAGGATCACACTCTTCTGCATGAGGCCCGGAGCTACTTCAGCCTCTAGTTTTTCTAGATTCCTTTTCAGGGATCTTAGGATCGTGCCTAGTGCTCCTATGATTATGGGTACGATTTCCACTGGCATATCCCATATCCTTCTTATTTCTATTTTCAGATCTTGATACTTATCCAATTTTTCCCTCTCTTTCTCTTCAACTCTGGTGTCCCATGGTATTGCGACATCAATGAGTGATACTTTCTTCTTGACCTTGTCAATCAACGTCACGTCTGGTCTGTTTGCACGTATCTCCCAACCCTATCCGTTCTGATACCATAGTCCCAGAGGATCTTTGCTGATGTCGTTTTCTATCACTCCTTCAGGTTGGTGCTCGTACCACCTTATTACTGCAAGGTAGCTGATGTTTCTTGCACAGGCTCCAGTGGAGGGCTTTTGCTACTGAATCATGCCTCTTTTTGTACTGGTTCTGTGCAAGTGCCGGGCATTCACTTGCTATGTGGTTTATGGTTCACTTTTCGTATTGCACTTCCTACATATGGGAGAGATGTTATTTCCGTCTATCGTACTTTGAACATATCTGGTTCTTAGGGCCTGATCTTGTGCCGCTGTTACATTCCTTCAGTTTCCTTCTTTAGCTCTCCCCTCTGTAGCCATTGCCAATTGTCATCGCTGGCTAGTTCTTTAGTCTGTTCATGTATTGTCCGTGCATTGGTTTGTTGTGCCAGTCCTCTGTTCTTTCGTCTTTCTCCTGGCTCTGTATATTTCTGGGTCTTCGTCTGCTTTATTAGTCCTCTTCCCATGCACTCTTTAGCCACTCGTCTTCACTGGTTTTCAGATATTGCCCCAGTGCTCTGTTTTCGATGTTGACGCAGTCCTCTATACTGAGTAGTCCTCTCCCTCCTTCCTTTCGTGTTATGTATAGTCTGTCGTATTTGCTCTTGGGTGTAGTGCTTTGTGTATTGTCATATGTTTCCTGGTTTTCTGATCTATGCTGCGGAGTTCTGCCTTCGTCCATTCCACTATTCCTGCGCTGTATCTGATTACTGGCACTGCCCATGTGTTTATGGCTTTTATCATATTTCCGGCGTTGAGTTTGACTTGAGTATCGCCTTCAGTCTCTGCATATACTTTCCTGATCGTGTCCTTCATTCTTGGTGTTTTATATCTCCTCCTTCCATTATCCCCAGGTATTTGTATCCTGTCTCATCTATGTGTTTTGATGTTGCTCCCATCTGGTAGCTTTATCCCTTCAGTTCTCGTTACTTTGCCTTTTTTGTATGTTGACTAAGGCGCATTTTTTCTATTCCAAACTCCATCCTGATGTCCCCAGATAACAATCCTTACAGTCTGGATTAGGGTATCTATTTCCTTGATGCTCTTACCATACAGCTTGATGTCGTTCCTATGAACATCAGATGGTTGATTCTGTTGCCTCTTTTCTTGAGTTGGCACCCGGCATCCATCTTCTGTAGTACTTTTGTCAGGGAATCATGGCTACTACGAGAGTAGTGGGGACGTGAGTCGCCCTGGAAGATCCCTCTCCTGATATTAACCTCTGCTAGTCTTATTCCAGAGCTTGTAAGTATGTATTCCAGTTGCGCATTGTATTTTTGAGGAAGATGATGGTATTTTCCTCTGCCCCATATATTTCAGGCATTTCTATTAGCCATGTGTGTGGTATCATCGAAGGCTTTCTTATAGTCTATCCATGCCATGCTTAGGTTGGTTCCTTCTCCTACTGTTCTTCATTTACCATTTTGTCTATGAGGAGCTGGTCTTTGTGCCCTACACTTCCTTCTGCAGCCTTTCTGTTGGTGGGGGATGGTGTTTGTCTCCTCTAGGTAGTGTATAGCCTTTCACTGATGATACCTGTTAGTAACTTCCACATATGGTAGGCAGTGATAGGCCTGTAGTTACTGGCTATATTTCCCTTACTCTTGTCTTTTTGTACTAAGGATGTTCTTCCTGTGGTCATCCATTTGGGTGCTTGGTGATTGAGATACAATGCTGGAGTGTTCTGCTATTCGTGGGTGTAGGGCCTTGAAGTTTTTGAGCCAGTATCCATGACTCATCGGGATCTGGGCTTTCAGTTTGGCATTTTCTTTAGTTGGTTGTCTGACTGTGTCTGTCGTGATCTCTGTGAATCTTTGTTTTTTTATTCTCCTGTTTCTCTTCCTTGACTTCCTGGAGCCATGTTGCATGTTTGTTGTGTGATACCGGATTGCTCCATATGTTTTTTTTTCCCAGAGTCTCTTACTTGGTTCGGCTTCAGGAATTTCGGGGTGGGTGGTTCTTCCTTCCCCTCTTAGTTGGGCTGTATAGTCTTTTCTGGTTGGTTCCGAATAGTTTGTTCTGTTGGTATCCCTTATTCCTGTTCATGTACCGTTGGATCTTATGTGCTTTGGCCTTAAAGCCTCTGTTTTACATCTTCATTGTGTTGTTTAGTCCCCTCTCTTGTACTTGTATTTCTCGTTGAGTTCCTCCCTTGTTTTCTTGCTTCTTAGCCTTTTTTCTGCCATCTCTTTCAGTTTACTCAAGTCAGATCTCATCACCATGATTTGTGCTTTTCCAGGCGCCTTTTCCAAGGAGGTATGCTGTTTTGGTTTCTGTTGGGTTGGTTGGGCTGGTGGTGGTTGGTTGGTGTTCGAATTCCCATCAGTTTCGCTACTAATCTGCTCCTGCATCTGTCAAGTTATTTGTTTCTGTGATTAACTGGTGGTGTGTATTATGGCCCATTATTTCATTGACCTCACTTGTTTTCATCCCTTAATTTCTTGGTGTTGTAGGCTTTCATGGAGGGGATCTTGTTCTCTCTGTATCTGGCTCCATCCACCTGTCTAATCTTTTCTACCCATTCCGTCCTCTCTGTTACTTCGTCGTGTTTCTTCGTGTGTCGTTTGTGTTTGATACCTCATCCTCCCTGTCGTCTTCTGTGGCATCGTCTCTCAGTTCGTCTTCGTGTAATTCGTTGTCGTGTGACATTTCCTTTCCAGTTCTTCTCTTTCTGTTGGGGAGAGCCAGTTCTTTTTCTTTATGTTCCTTACTTGGTTTGCCAGCCTCTGCTCTGTTTGTTTATTCTCTCATTCCAGATGTTGACCAATCTTCTTCTATATCCTCTCTCCGTCGGGTTGCTTCTGATGTAGCATCATATTCCTTATTTTATTCTCTTTGTCCATTTCTTCCTGTTTGCCTCTGTAGCTCCAATCTCAGGCTGTTGATTATTGTCGTTGTGGTGATAGTTTGCTGGATGACGACCTCCAAGTACCGACCGTCTCCCCTTCAATTGGGTTGAATACCTGGTTGCCGGACGAAGCCTCCTTGTTGCCAGAGGTTCCATTTACGTCGTTGGCGTTTAATCCTTCATTTCTTTCCATCATTGCTGAGTTTTTGCTATTAACCCATAGCTGGATCCTACCCCATCAGGATAGGTACTCATTTACAGCTGAGTAGACTGAGGAAATTATGGTAAAGATCCTTTCCAAGGAATCAACGCCGAGGAGAGCGGTCACCCATCCAACGACTGACCAGAGCCAATGTTGCTTAACTTGACTTAAGTCTATTATTATTATTATTATTATTATTATTATTATTATTATTATTATTATTATTATTATTATTATTATATTTAAAAGCCCAATTCTATCTCAAGCATCTACTCATTATTTCCAGCAATTTTAAATCATACGAACTTTTAATTTTTATACTGTTCATATCAGCAAAAGATAAAAAAATAGGTAAACTTAATTAAATAATGATTCAGTCAGGTACACGCCTTAAAATTTCCTTTACAAATTCTAACCAGGAAAATAAGAATTGTTAGGAAAATTACATTTATAACTTACACTGATATACAACCCGCTGACGGTTACGACGAGAGAGCGTAAGATCTTTTATTTATATTTTTTTTACCTGAAGACCGTAATTTTCCTTCCTCCCTCAGACTTGTCTCATTTGTTTTGATTTAGAGGATTCCCTCACCCAGCCCCTTGGTCCCCTGGGAATCACAGAAGGTGACGCGGCGCCAGACAGGTTGTATATTTGTACATCGCGAGCGACGATGTGGATATGACAGTGAGGATCTTTTTGCCTTCTTATACGTTCACAATTAAGGTATTGTTTCGATATAAAGAGATATATTTGTGCTTATAAATATGAATATTTTTTTTAGTGCTGTCTGATTCAATAATGATGATAATTTTCATTAAATTATTTCAATTCTAAGATTCTAAATATTTAAAAAAAACTGACTTAATAGATAAATAATATTTGATGGGTGGAGATATATATATATATATATATATATATATATATATATATATATATATATATAATATATATATATATATATATATATATATATATATATATATAGATATATATATATATATATATATATAATATATTATATATATATATATATATAAATATATATATGACTGGTAAAAAATGTTCTGTAACACAGAATTCCATCTAATAAAAGGAGCCCATAAAAACACCAAAATGTAGAGAGAAAAGTACTATATTTCAGAGACTGGTGTCTCTCTCTTCAGGTATATGAATGAGAAAAGTTTACAGAAAAGGCGTATTTATACCAAGAGATCCGTCCACAAGTAAGCCGATTTAGGTCACCCCCGCTGATAATCTTCCTTTAATCTTCTTAAGCGTTGGTTGAATGAAAACTTCGTCGACGACATCTGAAACCCACGCTCCTTTTGAGATGTTCATTACCTGCTTCTCTTTTATTGAGGCCGATTCCATCATTTGACTCTTGTACCGGCAGTTGCTGCTATAAATTACACGTGACAAATTCCAGTTTATTCTATGGTTATGGCTCATTTATATGGTTGAAAATAGCCGAGTTCTGTTGTCCATACCTAACTGACCGTTTGTGTTGTATTAATCTCTCTGGGGAAGTGATTTACCTGTAAATCCGATGTAAGATTGGTCACAGTCCTGGCATGGGATCTCATAGACCCCCAGAGTCCTTGGAGATGTCTTTTGTTGGACGTTAATCAGGATTTGGCTAAGGTGTTTGGGTAGGTAAATGCAAAAGGGTTGGATTTCCCAAGGGTGTGGGTTACTCTCTTAATCGTCTCCAGTGAGGAATTTCTTATTTTATTGTTGGGTGTGCTCTCTGGTCTTGTCTTAAGGAAGGAATCGGTTAGAAAATTACGTTTGCTTTATGAATTGGTTTCTCAATTATATGGTCAGGATACTTTAAAGACGAAAGTTGCTTGCGAATTAGTTCAAATTCTTTTTCCAGGAAATTTGGGGAGCAAATTCGTAAAGGCTCTTGAAGAATAGGTTGCTGGCTACACCTATCTTGATAGTAATGTCGTTGATAGCTAAAGTAGTGAATATATGAAGTGAGAACGTTGGTTTTCTGTATATGTAAATTTGTATTCTGTCGTGTCTCTGATTATTAAAACATCAAGAAAAGAAATTTTGTTGTCTGTTTCCCATTCAACTTTAAATTTGATGCTGGGCATTAATGCGTTTAATTTTGAGAGGAATTCATTAAATTACCCCAACCTATTTATCCCAAAATGTTAGGATGTCATCCACGTATCTCATCCAAAGCATGTTTTTGGGTTTTATTGCATTTATTACTGTAGTTTCAAAGTATTCCATGTACAGATTGGCTAAAACAGGACTTAAAGGACTACCCATACTACACCCGAATTTTTGCTTGTAGAATGATTCCCCGAATGAAATTAAGTTTATTAGATGCACATAATTCAACTAACTTTATTATTTTGTCAAGCGCCAATGGGAAATGATCTGAATAGGGGGATAATTTTTCCCTTAAAAACTGAAGAACGTCCTGTACTGGTACTTTTGTGAATAGGGAGTCTACGTCAAGGCTTAAAAGTTTTATGTTGTGAAGTGGTATATGTGCTTCTCTGAATTTGTGACAAAAATCTTCCGAATGTTTAATGTGACTGGGAGATAATATGAATGTATATATAATTACATACATACATACATATATATATATATATATATATATATATATATATATATATATAATATATATATATATATATATATATATATATATATATGTGTGTGTTGTGTGTGTGTGTGTGTGTGTGTGTGTATGCATGTATTATGTATGTATGTATATGTATATATAATATATATATATATATATATATATATATATATATATATATATATATATATAATATATATATATATTACATATAAGTGTTTGTATATCCGGTATAACTGAATCGCGAAAATTTGGAATGTGATGAATATATGAATAAAGGCAAAAGCCACAAAGCAAAGGAGAGTGAACGAAGCAGTACTGCGAGGTCTTTCGACTCGATGTCCTTTACTTAGCAGGCTGTGAAGTAAAGGACATTGACTCGAAAGGCCTCGCAGTACACCTTAGTTTCACTCTCCGCTTTCAACTTTATATATATATATATATATATATATATATTATATATATATATATATATATATATATATATATAT
>NC_061096.1:49310961-49313461 GCF_015104395.2 Macrobrachium nipponense | reverse complement strand
TATATATATATATATATATATATATATATATATATATATATATATATATATATATTTGTTACGAACTCCCTTTAGGAGGAAGTCGTAACTGGTTCTTTTATTTTAATAATCCAGTTGACAAAAACAAAAAACAAATCAGTATGAACGAGGAAAATCAGAAAGACACAGGCAAAAATTTCACAATATTTATTACACAATAAATATACGTACACTGATGGCTCACAAAAAGTAATAAATAGACAAAACACAAAAGGCCATCAAATAACTCAGAGAGTCACTATAACTAAAGCTAAACCCTACTCATAGAGAGGAAAACCAAATCTTAATCTTAATAACGGGTACCCACAATAAAAGTTACCCACCACGCTAACCTATTACTAAATAGAAAGGAAAGAAGTGGAAGGACATACAAAAAGAAACAATGATCCTACCTAAGACATAACAATCTAAACCTTAATATACTATCAAACACTTTAGACCATATAATTACACACTCTTTAGGGTGTATCTAAAAATACACACAGATTGGTCCTATGACACAGACCAGTACTAATACAGACGAGTCCATATATCGCTCAAAAAATGCAGTCACAGAACGTCACTCCCATCAGAAGAACTGCACTTCAAAACCGTTGGTGGATATACACACTTTAGTCTACGGCTCGCCAAAGATACAGGGGATGTTCCTCTTACCTGAGAGAAGACACCCTACTTGCTCCAACAAGGCCACTCTGGTGCTGATACAGTGGATACATCCATGAAAGACGAAAAAGGCTCTCGAGCCCAGAACCACACACAACTGCCAACGCCAAGATTTAAGACAGTAGGCCACTTAAATCACAGTTGCACGTCGTACTCCTACATGTAGCTTCACGTGCATAACTGCCTTTCACATTAAGCAGCAGCTCAATGACAGCAGATGTTGTTCTCAAGAGAACAAGCGAGAAATCTTCAGAATAGGACGTTATATATGTATAATCCACAACAGCAGACAGATCAGCAGCTCCAGAGTCCTCAACGGCCTTGAACTAGAATCTAGAATACTTTGGGAGAGTCACAAGTCACCTCTCCTTACCACACTCCCAGTCACCATAAAGAAAAATAAACAGAGTTACAAATTTGGCAAGGAAGCAAAAACACTGAGGAAGGCCGCACTTCAAACTGCACTCAAAAGATGGCGCCACAAAACTAAAGCTTTTTTTCAACCAAAGCAAATTAACAGTACATTTAACAAAATACCTAACTTAACTTAGTTTTACAAAATTGCAAACAATAGAAAAATAAAAGCCATCAGTGCAAAAAGGCAAAACAATGAGATTTTACTTTAAAATTACGTTACGGCCTGACATATATATATATATATATATATATATATATATATATATATATATATATATATATATATATATATATATATATATATATATATATATATATATATATATATGTGTGTGTGTGTGTTGTGTGTGTGTGTGTGTGTGTGCGTGTGCGTGTGTTATATATATATATATATATATATCTATATTATATATATATATATATATATATATATATATATATATATATATACATATATATATACATATATATACAATATCCTGATGTCAATGAAATTCAGCTCTCAAGCAAGAATTGAACTTGTGTCTTCGGAGTTGGAAGCTCACAGTTTTACAAACCACACAGGTTATTGTCACTTATGCACTACCTGATGTTTTGCCTGAAGTATGCTTTCATATAAAAATTCCCCACTCTCCAGAGTATCAACCAAAATCCTGCTTGAGAGATGGAGTTTCATTCCCTCATTAAAGCAAGGAATTTTAAGCGAAGAGGTCAGATTTTGTATGAGTTGAATGGAAAGTGTATAAACCACTCATTTCTGAAATCTGCTTATCACGAAGAGTACCTACAATGTACTGAAAAATCTAAAAGTCAGCAAATACAAAATAAACGAAATAAAAAATAAATTACATGTAGTAACCATAAAAACTTACTGTTCTCTCTGATAGTGGGTAAAAAAAAAGTACAAGTGGCAACTTTACTAATCCTTGCCTCGAAAAGTGTGATGCTATCATTAACGTGAACTACGACGTTTGCATATTCAAAACCCCGGGATAATGACGTTCACTTGCCCCAATATTTTTAGGAGCTGCTTCCGAAAAGCTCACAAGGGACGAGTAACAGGTTACAAAGTAGGGGATACGTTTGCTGATTCCGGGTTCGTCCAAAATTAATGAGAAAACGTTTGCATTTCTAACCGAATCATTATAGAATTTTTCCTTTTTTTTTTGCTTTTGTGGTCTTCATTGACATTACTAAAAAATTTTAAAAAAGAACATAATAATATAATGCGCTTCGCTTAGATAACATTGCTAAATCTTGTTGAAAACTAATGAGAAACGTTTGCATTTCCAACCTTTTCATATAGACCTCTTTTTGCCTTTGTGGTCTTTATTTAACATTACTAAAAATGAAAATAAAAAAATATATAACAATATAATTC
>NC_061096.1:49293461-49308461 GCF_015104395.2 Macrobrachium nipponense | reverse complement strand
CCCTCCAGCTACTTAAAAAATACATAAAGGAAAACGTAAGTATAAGTAGATGGATCCTTCTTCAAAAGCTCTGCAAGTGCTTCTTTAAAACTAAAGAACGTGGTAAATAGCTTTATGTGCATGTCTTAAAGGTTTTTTTACAAGTGGCTGTTGAGAAAAAAAAAATATCTCTCTCTCTCTCTCTCTCTCTCTCTCTCTCTCTCTCTCTCTCTCTCTCTCTCTCTCTCTGTATATCTTTTCATCTACCCTCTTCCACATACTGTTGAAAGGATCGTTTATTCAAACAGCCATATTTCCATTTTGTCACTTTTGAAACAGAGGGAGAGTTTGAATATCCAAAAGAGAATCCTGTGCCCATTTCGTTGAAACTTCAGGGTTGGGAAAAGGGACGAAGGATGTTTGGTCATCTTCAAGGATCCCTAAGGTTAAGAAATAGTCCCAAAAGTCGTCAAGGAACTCATATCAAAATCCCTGACACACACACTTACACACACACACACACACACACACACACACACACACACACACACACACGCATCGGCTTTCACAGTCAGCCAGAGGAACCCAGAAAGTTCTCGAAATGCTCGGTTTTGTGATCGTGATTTCACCACTGGTGCCAAAGTCTGCAATTCTCTCCCTACTTCCACTCAGCCCTTTACAACGATTACCTTTAATCATCGAAAGCCTGACTTTATATTATCACTTCCTGCTGGGTAATGCCGTTTTCACTATTTCCCCCTTACCAATATTGCTGTCTTGGTACTGGGTTGGACAGGGGAAGTTGCATTTCTGTCCCATTTGTCTTTGATTTGGAAACGAAATGAAAGATGGTGATATTTGCAGGTACGTGTTGAAATATATGCATGGCAGGGGGTCTATATCTATACATTTATATTTAATGACAGTGCGTCACTTTACGTAAAACAAAAATAATAAAAAAAAAAGAGAAAAAAAAGGAGAATTTCAGTGAGTGCAGGAATTGCTCTACGTCATCAGATCCTAAAAATAATTTCGAAAAAATTACTAAAATGTCTGAAACACTTTGAATGACCAATTTTTTAAATAGAAATGTATATCCATTAGGTAATAAATAACAAAAGTGTAAAATACATTGTGAATAGAAATTGCTATTCGTCATGAATTTCATTGGAATAAAATTTATAAGAACTGCCTCCCACCCCATTTGCTAACTGAGAATTGTTGCTTCCTATTTTCATTTATCTTCGTGTGTGTGTGTGTGTGTGTGTGTGTGTGTGATAACACATCCTTAAATGTTGGTTTGATCATTGTAGTCCCAGATTAATCTCGACTATTTGCAATCTTCCTTTACTATAATTCTCATTCCTAGGTTTTAACTAAACTAGAATATTTTGCCTTCTCAGTAAAAAAGAAAAGAAAAAAAAAACATGGACAACAATTTACCGAAACAACAGAAAACAAATGGATATGACCTTTTCTTAATGAACTGATGAATCATCCCCTTTTATAATGATATATTACTGATAACGAGGAGCATAGGGAAAGAGACTAATTCATACCAAATCATAGCAGTGATGCATAAAAATCCAGGAGATTAAAACAATTAAACTTGTATAACATTTTTCTAAGTTTTTACCTAAAGAACTCTAATTGACTCTTTGTTGGAGGATGAAGGGAAGCTGTAATTAACCTTTAACTTTTTCACCTTTGTGTTATTGGTAATTACTCAAGATATTTAATCATTCTTTTTTGTGAAGAAAGGTTGACAGAACAGGTTTGAATTATTCAAGGATATATATATATTATATATATATATATAGATATATATATATATATATAATATATATATATATATATATATATACATACAAATGGTAACCTTACTCATAACTGCTTAAAGATAATTATATCTCATTTAAAACTAAAGAATTATAATTGTCCTCTTTCAGGTGTCAAAGCGTGTCGCGTTCAGCATCTGGTGAACACAACTATACCTGATAAGCCAAGATATTTTTTTTGGTACACTTGAATTTTTAATTAAGACCGTCTATTTTCCACAGAGGAAAACTAATATTCAAACAGTATCCAGAACTGAAAGGCTTAATACTAGTCTACTGGTATGATATACAAAGTATTTTGTAGTTGTTGATATAATATTGATAGAAACAGGTAACAATTAATATTTGTAGCAACTAATTTAATGTTGATAACCACAGTTTAGCTATAGCTATTAATATAATGTTAATGGCTACAGCATTGCTACAGTTATTGACCTTTGCAGTTATTAATATAATGTTAATAGCCCCAGCATGGCGACAGCTGTTAACACTTGTAGCTATTAAGATCATGTGAACATCTAAAGCATAACTACAGCTACTAACACTTGCAGCTATTAATATAATGTTAATAGCTACAACATAACTGCAGCTATTGAAAATTGTAGCTATTAATATAATGCTATGAGAAACTGCATAGCTATAGCTTTTAACATCTGTAGCTAGTAATAAAATGTTAATAGCTGCAGCATAACAACAGTTATTAAAATTTTTAGCCATTAAGATAATGTTAATAGCTATAGCATTGCTACAGCTATTATTATTTTCAGTTATTAATATAATGTTAGTAGCCACAGCATAACTATAGCTATTAACATTTTAGCGATTACTATCATGTTAATAGCTACAGCACTGCTATAGCAATAAACATTTGTAGCTATTAATATAATGTTCATAGCTACAGCTATCAACATTTGTAACTATTAATATAATGTTAATGACCACAGCATTACTATAGCTATTAACATCTGTAGCTATTAATATAATGTTAATCGCCACAGCATAGCTATCGCTATTAACATTTGTAGATATTAGGATAACGTTAATTCCTACAGAAGTGCTATAGCTGTCAACATTTGTACCTCCCAATATAATGCTAATTGCCACAGCATCGCTACATTTTACTAACATTTGTAGCTATTAATACAATGTTAATAGCCACAGCATAACTATAGCTATTAACATTTTGTAGTTTTAAAAATTGTTAATAGCAAACTAAGAGGTTTATCGTTCTTAAAAGAGGGGTGATTTTGTGTCACAATAAGTGATCAAGTAATTTGGTCATAAACTTGTCATAGCTACATCAAGTGGCGTCTTACCACAGAGATATGAAGATTATGAGAACAACTAAAGACATTTTTAGGATTTTTCTTGGGTGTCATTATCTTTATGATATTTACAGTCTTTTGTTTATGGTTCTCAGTAATACCCAACGGGCTTGCACTAAACACGCAGCAAAGGTGGATACATACCGGGTTAAAACCCTTGTTGGGGGGGGGGGGTTCACTTTCAAAGAAAGATCCTATTTTTGCTGTAAATAATTTCATGTGTTTATTTATTTATTTATTTATTTATTTATTTATTTATTTATTTATTTATTTATTTAAAAAAAAAATACTTAAAAAAAGTGTCAATCATCAACTTGATTATCAGCATCAAGTAAGTGATTAATGCACCCAATGGAAGTAAGGTAAATCTTCATATCACTGAAGTAACAACGAATTAGGTACAATGATAAGAAGCATTCAGCAGAGGGAAAGTGAGAGAGAATGCTTCCGGCGCTGACTTAAATCGAGAGAGAGACACACACACACACAGAGAGAGAGAGAGAGAGGAGAGAGAGAGAGAGAGAGAGAGAGGTTCATAATTCACAGCACAATGGAGGAAATTGTAGGTATCGGTGAGATATACAAGGTGAGGTGGAATAAACTGAATCTCTCTCTCTCTCTCTCTCTCTCTCTCTCTCTCTCTCAGGATTTTGTGCGTTCTCCTTGAATTCCCCCGAGCCGGCAGCAACCGAGTTCCTTTTAACATATCCTTAAGGGAATTCTTTGTTATTTTTTCCGTTGGAAACATTTTTAAGATATAAATCTGTGTCTCTTGCTACAAGGAATTCATGGTATATATAATATATATGTATATATATATATATATATATATATATATATATATATATATTATATATATATATATATATATATATATAATTTATATATATATTCAGAGTCGAGTCCTATTCTCCGAAAGATATGTCAGCTTATATATTTACGTCCTCCAACCCCCCCCCCTCTCTCTCTCTCTCTCTCTCTCTCTCTCTCTCTCTCAACCATTTACCTTATCTCTATTCTGCATTCGGTATTAAACTGACATGTAACAGGTACTTAATTAGTTTTAGAATCTGAATAAGAATTTTCCTCAACAGACTAATAGCTATTGTTATTCAATGAGATACCATGTAAGCACAATAGCTTATCAAAATATTAGATAATAAATCGTATCATGTAACCATTAGAATATTTTAAATATCAGTCAATCTTGAACATATTCAGTAAAAAATAAACGTCATCAACGATACGAATATGTAAAGAAAAATTAAGTAAAAACAATTTTGTACAAATATCGGTCTGTCATTCAATGTTTTTAGCACTGTATACTAATATATTGAAATGTACGTCAATATTTTCATTAAAAAAAAAACACGCACAGACACGAGAGAAACTGAAGAAAAATAACTTTAACTTAAACATAAATTTTTCTAAGTTAACCTTTACGAAAAAAGAAACATTTTTAAACTATTTCTTGAATCAAACAAATAGCAATACCAATTTTTCCAAGATAACCTTCGAGAAAAACCGACCGTAAACACAGACATTGCTAATGCAAGGAGAACTCCCAAAAAGGCCAATACATAAAAGAGGAGAGCAGACGACCTCTAAATGACAGTCAAACAGGAATCGATTTCAAATGTCATGACATTCTCCCACAAACCTCTCAGTCATTTCTCTCGTGCGTAAGAAAGTTTACGTGGTCGTTAAAAATCTCGTGCACAAGAAATGTTAAGGGTAATAAAAATGATACAAATAATACAAATTTCAGAGTAAAAATACAAAAAAATAATAGAAATTTCAGAGTAAAAAAAAATGAAAAATAATAAAAATTTCAAAGAGTATAAATAAAAAATAATAAAAATAATGTCAAAAAAGAGTAAAATGAAATAAAAAAAAAGGAAAATAATAGTTAAACTGATCCGGTTGTGTAATGCAGTCCTGAATAGTTCATGAATCCGTTACAAAAGATGAGCCCCGTTAGAGAGAGAGAGAGAGAGAGAGAGAGAGAGAGAGAGAAGAGAGAGAGAGAGAGGCGGGGGCCATTCTGATGTCATTTAGACACACAACCGGATCTTCTTTTGGTGTAAAACTGAATTGAATTGAATTGAATACAGAATTTAGGCCAAAGGTCAAGCACTGGGACCTATGAGGTCGTCCAGAGCTGATACGGAAATGGACAGTAAAAGGCTTGAAAAGTTAACAGGAGGAAAATCTCGCAGTTGCACTAAGAATCAATTGTTAGGAGAAGGTGGAAAGTAAGAGGGGGAATATGAACGGAGTTCCAGTAAAAGTAACGAAAGGGGTTGCAGCTAGGGGCCGAGGGCATGATGCAACGAACCTTACGTAACGCGTATAGTGCACTGCATGAGGTGCACCGACGGCACTACCACCTACGAGATTTTGATATAAAAGGTTTAATGCATTTCCTGAAAGCAACGTTGAACATTTGCGTTTTTTTTTTTTTTTTTTTTTTTTTTTTTTTTTTTTTTTTTTTTTTTTTTGAACTTGAAATACTAATTTCTCATGTTTTCAGGGTCGATGCCAGTTTTGGATAGTCCTTGAAATTACCCCTTTTTTGCTGTCGGGGTCGTAATAATTACCGAATTATTAATAAAAATATTAATAATGATTTCCTTGGTAAATGATAAAATTTTCGTACAAGTAATTCTGTAAACGTACTTAAGTCATTCAGCAAAAAACAAGGCTTTTCAAAATAATAATAATAATAATAATAATAATAATAATAATAACTAATAATAATAATAATAATAATAATAATAATAAATAATAATAATAATAATGTGTGGCGCCGTGGAGGAGTTGGTTAGGTCTTCAATAGACTTAAGTCAAGGTTTAGCAAACATTGGGGCTGGTCAGTCGTTGGATGGGTGACCGCTCTCCTCGGCGTTGATTCCTTGGGAAAGGATCTTTACCATAATTTCCTCAGTCTACTCAGCTGTAAAATGAGTACCTATCCTGATGGGGTAGGGTCCAGCTATGGGTTAAATAGCAAAACTCAGCAATGATGGAAAGAAATGAAGGAATAAACGACAACGACGTAAATGGAACCTCTGGCAACAGAGGAGCTTCGTCCGGCAACCAGGTATTCAACCCAATTGAAGGGGAAGACGGTCAGGTACTTGGAGGTCGTCATCCAGCAACTGATCACCACAACGAAAGTAATCAACAGCCTGAGATTGGATGCTACAGAGGCAAAAAGGAAGAAATGGGACAAGAGGAAGAAAATAAGCGAAATATGGAGATGCTACATCAGAAGCAACCCGACGGAAGAGAGGATAATAGAAGAAGATTGATCAACATGGAATGAGAGGAATACACCCCCCAAACAGAGCAGAGGCTGGCAGACCAAGTAAGGAACATAAAGAAAAAGAACTGGCTCTCCCCAACAGAAGAACTGGAAAGGGAAATGTCACACAGACAACGAATTACACGAAGACGAACTGAGAGACGATGCCACAGAAGACGACAGGGAGGATGAAGTATCAAACAAACGACACACGAAGAAACACCGACGAAGTAACACGAGAGGACGGAATGGGTAGAAAAGATTAGACAATGGATGGAGACAGATACAGAGAGAACAAAGATCCCCTCCATGAAAGCCTACAACACCAAGAAATTAAGGGAGAAAACAAGTGAGGTCAATGAAATAATGGGCCTAATACACACACCAGTATCACAGAAACAAATAACTTGACATATGCAGGAGCAAGATTAGTAGCAGAACTGATGGGGATTCGAACACCAAACACCACCGTCACAACCAACCCAACAGAAACCAAAACAGCAACCTCCTTGGAAAAGGCGCCTGGAAAAGCAAATCATGGTGATGAGATCTGACTTGAGTAAACTGAAAGAGATGGCAGAAAAAAAGAAAAAAGGCTAAGAAGCAAGAAAACAAGGGAGGAACTCAACGAGAAATACAAAGTACAAGAGAGGGGACTAAACAACACAATAGAAGATGTAAAACAGAGGCTTAAGGCCAAAGCACACAAGATTCAACGGTACATGAACAGGAATAAGGGATACCAACAGAACAAACTATTCGGAACCCAACCAGAAAGACTGTACAGCCAACTAAGAGGGGAAGGACAACCACCCAGGAAAATTACCTGAAGCCGAACCAAGTAAGAGACTCTGGGAAAACATATGGAGCAATCCGGTATCACACAACAAACATGCAACATGGCTCCAGGAAGTCAAGGAAGAAGAAACAGGGAGAATAAAACAAAGATTCACAGACATCACGACAGACACAGTCAGACACCAACTAAAGAAAATGCCAAACTGGAAAACCCCAGGTCCGATGAAGTCCATGGATACTGGCTCAAAAACTTCAGGCCCTACACCCACGAATAGCAGAACAACTCCAGCATTGTATCTCAAATCACCAAGCACCCAAATGGATGACCACAGGAAGAACATCCTTAGTACAAAAAGACAAGAGTAAGGGAAATATAGCCAGTAACTACAGGCCTATCACCTGCCTACCAATAATGTGGAAGTTACTAACAGGTATCATCAGTGAAAGCCTATACAACTACCTAGAGGAGACAAACACCATCCCCTACCAACAGAAAGGCTGCAGAAGGAAGTGTAGGGGCACAAAAGACCAGCTCCTGATAGACAAAATGGTAATGAAAAACAGTAGGAGAAGGAAAACCAACCTAAGCATGGCATGGATAGACTATAAGAAAGCCTTCGACGTGATACCACACACATGTCTAATAGAATGCCTGAAAATATATGGGGCAGAGGAAAATACCATCAGCTTCCTCAAAAATACAATGCGCAACTGGAATACAATACTTACAAGCTCTGGAATAAGACTAGCAGAGGTTAATATCAGGAGAGGGATCTTCCAACAGAAAGGCTGCAGAAGGAAGTGTAGGGGCACAAAGACCAGCTCTGATAGACAAAATGGTAATGAAAAAAACAGTAGGAGAAGGAAAACCAACCTAAGCATGGCATGGATAGACTATAAGAAAGCCTTCGACATGATACCACACACATGGCTAATAGAATGCCTGAAATATATGGGCAGAGGAAAATACCATCAGCTTCCTCAAAAATACAATGCGCAACTGGAATACAATACTTACAAGCTCTGGAATAAGACTAGCAGAGGTTAATATCAGGAGAGGGATCTTCCAGGGCGACTCACTGTCCCCACTACTCTTCGTAGTAGCCATGATTCCCATGACAAAAAGTACTACAGAAGATGGATGCCGGGTACCAACTCAAGAAAAGAGGGCAACAAAATCAACCATCTGATGTTCATGGACGACATCAAGCTGTATGGTAAGAGCATCAAGGAAATAGATACCCTAATCCAGACTGTAAGGATTGTATCTGGGGACATCAGAATGGAGTTTGGAATAGAAAAATGCGCCTTAGTCAACATACAAAACAAAAAAGGCAAAGTAACGAGAACTGAAGGGATAAAGCTACCAGATGGGAGCAACATCAAACACATAGATGAGACAGGATACAAATACCTGGGAATAATGGAAGGAGGAGATATAAAACACCAAGAGATGAAGGACACGATCAGGAAAGAATATATGCAGAGACTCAAGGCGATACTCAAGTCAAAACTCAACGCCGGAAATATGATAAAAGCCATAAACACATGGGCAGTGCCAGTAATCAGATACAGCGCAGGAATAGTGGAATGGACGAAGGCAGAACTCCGCAGCATAGATCAGAAAACCAGGAAACAAATGACAATACACAAAGCATTACACCCAAGAGCAAATACGGACAGACTATACATAACACGAAAGGAAGGAGGGAGAGGACTACTAAGTATAGAGGACTGCGTCAACATTGAAAACAGAGCACTGGGGCAATATCTGAAAACCAGTGAAGACGAGTGGCTAAAGAGTGCATGGGGAAGAAGGACTAATAAAAGTAGACGAAGACCCAGAAATAAAATACAGAGACGGCACAGAAAGACAGACAGAGGACTGGCACAACAAACCAATGCACGGACAATACATGAGACAGACTAAAGAACTAGCCAGCGATGACAATTGGCAATGGCTACAGAGGGGAGAGCTAAAGAAGGAAACTGAAGGAATGATAAACAGCGGCACAAGATCAGGCCCTAAGAACCAGATATGTTCAAAGTACGATAGACGGGAATAACATCTCTCCCATATGTAGGAAGTGCAATACGAAAAATGAAACCATAAACCACATAGCAAGTGAATGCCCGGCACTTGCACAGAACCAGTACAAAAAGAGGCATGATTCAGTGGCAAAAGCCCTCCACTGGAGCCTGTGCAAGAAACATCAGCTACCTTGCAGTAATTAAAGTGGGTACGAGCACCAACCTGAGGGAGTGATAGAAAACGATCAGGCAAAGATCCTCTGGGACTATGGTATCAGAACGGATAGGGTGATACGTGCAAATAGACCAGACGTGACGTTGATTGACAAAGTCAAGAAGAAAGTATCACTCATGATGTCGCAATACCATGGGACACCAGAGTTGAAGAGAAAGAGAGGGAAAAAATTGATAAGTATCAAGATCTGAAAATAGAAACAAGAAGGATATGGGATATGCCAGTGGAAATCGTACCCATAATCATAGGAGCACTAGGCACGATCCCAAGATCCCTGAAAAGGAATCTAGAAAAACTAGAGGCTGAAGTAGCTCCAGGTCTCATGCAGAAGAGTGATCCTAGAAACGGCACACATAGTAAGAAAAGTGATGGACTCCTAAGGAGGCAGGATGCAACCCGGAACCCCACACTATAAATACCATCCAGTCGAATTGGAGGACTGTGATAGAGCAAAAAAAAAAAAATAAAAATAAAAATAAAAAAATAAAAAAATAAAAAAAAAATAATAATAATAATAATAATAATATAATAATAATTTAATAATAATAATAATAATAATAATAAAATTCACAAATAAATCATACTTGAGTTATTGATATATAATTATAGACGAATCAAATATGTGATATAACATCTTAAAATCCTCATTAATACCTTCATGAAAAAAATAACCATAAATATAAAACCATTCTTTTCGTAGCAACATTTCCTTTGAACCTGTTATTTTAAAGTTTTATTATTTACATTATTCGTGCGTGGCTGAAGTAAGTACCGTAACTCAAGTTCCGGCAGGTGAACTGCCATTTGGACAATAAATCTAGACCTGTATACCATAGAATATCGCTGAGTCAAATGAGCAAGTAAGTGCTTTCCCAGGTAAATAAATTGAACAGGCAAGAATTATTACCACTAAATAATAAAATATCTACATTAATAAAAAAGAAAACGAAAACTTTAAATGAGTTTATATAATCTCTAGTCAACGGCAAGCATACAAACAACGTTTGCGTCGATTCAATTTATCCTCTCAACCTTATGCCCTAATGAACTTTCAGGTCGAGAGAGAGAGAGAGAGAGAGAGAGAGAGAGAGAGAGAGAGAGAGAGAGGAATGAGCTAATTATTATGATTCTAGTAACGACGGTATATTGTAATAAAAAAGGAGAGAGAGAGAGAGAGAGAGAGAGAGAGAGAGAGAGAGAGAGAGAGGAATGAGCTAATTATTATGATTCTAGTAACGACGGTATATTGTAATGAAAAAGGAGAGAGAGAGAGAGAGAGAGAGAGAGAGAGAGAGAGAGAGAGAGAGAGAGAGAGAGAGAGAGGAATGAGCTAATTATTATGATTCTAGTTACGACGGTATATTGTAATAAAAAAGGAGAGCGAGAGAGAGAGAGAGAAAGAGAGAGAGAGAGGAATGAGCTAATTATTAGGATACTAGTAACGACGGAATATTGTAATAAAAAAGGAGGATGAGAGAGAAGAGAGAGAGAGAGAGAGAGAGAGAGAGAGAGAGAGAGTGGAAAAGCTATTATTAGGATACTAGTAACGACGGTATATTTGTAATAAAAAAGGAGAGAGAGAGAGATTGAGAGAGAGTAGAGAGAGGAAGATTGAAGAGAGAGAGAGAGAGAGAGAGGAAATGATCAGGAGAGAGAGAGAGAGAGAGAGAGAGAGAGAGAGAGAGAGAGATGCTAATACTAGAAAGAGATTTATGAAAATATTGCCAGCTTTCTGTTCACTAATGCTTTAAGCCAGTTGTCACTGAACTAGAAATTCCAGACAGCCTGATTAAACATGTGGATGAATAATTGCTTTCATGCAACGACAGCGGGGATATCACGTCACAATGTTAAAACTACACCGTATTTCAAGTTATAAAACGGAAGAATATTCGTCCTTGTTCACTTTGGTGATTGTAAAACGCGAAGGATTATTATTATTATTATTATTATTATTATTATTATTATTATTATTATTATTATTATTAAGAAATTCACAGTCTTGTGTAGAACAATCTGTTATAAAAAATCCACTGATGAGGCACCGTTCAGGTGTTCGAAAGTCTACGTTTCTTTGCATAGTAATATACTTTAATATATAATTGTGGATTTTTTATAACATTATTATTATTATTATTATTATTATTATTATTAGTTATTATTATTATTATTAGTTATTACTTATTATTATTATTATTATTATTATTAAAGAAATAACAGGAGGGAATAGGAGATACAGAAACAGATCAGTTGCTAAAAAAGAAAAAAAAAATAGGTGCGAACAAAAAACTTTTTAGAAAAAGGCAGAGAACATAACAGTTTTTTTTATTATATAAAAGAGTGCCATCGAAATCGCACAATTCTCATGCAATGACGAGATTGATCGAGCACATTTGTACGAATTTTACTTATTCTAATACGAAAGGCTGTCAGTAACTTATAAGTATTTTCACATGGCAATACTAAACAAGTAAAAACTGCGCGGAAGTTTCTTCGGCGCAATCAAGTTTTCTATGCATCTTATAATCAATGCCAACGAAAGCAGACTTATCTATCGGTGGTCTTGGTATAATGCTGTATGAGCCGCAGCCTAGGAAACTTTAACCACGGCCCAGTGGTGGCCTGGACTATATCGTTACCAGATGCAAGATTATGGCTAAATTTAACCTTAAATAAACAGAATCTACAGAGGCTAGAGGGCTTAAATTTCGTATGTTTGATGTTTAGAGGGTCCATGATCAACATACAAATTATCAACCTTCTAGCCTCACTAGGTTTTAAGATCTAAGGGAGGACGGACAGACAAAACCGGCACAATAGTTTTCTTTTCAGAAAGCTAAAATAGGTAATTTTCATAACGAGTAAGGTGACAAGAGAGTCTACCGAAATAAATTTTCTATAAGAATCTTTAAAACATAATAATTAACAATAATTCAAGGGAAGGTATAATGTATACAAAAGACAAGTAACGTCTCCTTTTCTACTTTATACGTTTCCTTTACTATAACAGGTGCTAACTCCAAATTCTATGGTACTACACGAGTGAAGGACAGACTGCATATTGTTTGGAAAGGCAACTACTATGCGTTCCTAGTTAGTCCAAAAACCCCTAAATTGCTTTCATATTCAAGTTTTCAGTGAAGAAAATTACAGTTATTTATAGATAAATGGAAGTTTTATGTGTACGTATATTACATATTTGTAAAATAAATCTCTTTCGGGAAATTGAACGATACATATAATGAAGAATTTAAACTAGTGAATAAGTTTGAAACGGATATGCAAAATACATACTGCAAAGAAAAGCTCTTTCATGGAAGTGAATAATGAACATAATGAAGAATTTGAACTCGTGAATAGTTCTGTAAGGAATATATACGCTACATACTGTAGAGAAAATCTCTTTCGTAAAAGTGAATAATGAAAATAATGCAGAATTTACATTCGTGAATAACTCTGAAAGTAATATATACGTAGCAAAGTCGAATTCTCAATTACTGAACAAAGATTGAAAGAAAATTCTTCCAAATAACAAGACACCTGCCGCCATGACAAATTGGGATATTAAAATCAATATTCTAAATCAGCTGAATTACTAAGATGTTTCTTTGCAACCTTCAATTTCATTTCGTCAGGATTTTTGTTCTTTGATGGATTTTTTTCTTTGAATTTTACTTCGATTTAGAGAGTGAAGTACATATACGTATTGTTGCAATATTACTTCCAGGGAAGTTTCTATAATAGTGTTAGATTATGATAGCTAAACTCTCTCTCTCTCTCTCTCTCTCTCTCTCTCTCTCTCTCTCTCTCTCTCCTTTCGCTCTTGAATACTCACTGTAAAGTGAAATGTGGAAAGATTATTATTATTATTATTATTATTATTATTATTATTATTATTATTATTATTATTATTCTCTCTCTATCTCTCTCTCTCTTCTCTCTCTCTCTCTCTATCTCTCTCTCTCTCTCTCTCTCTCTCTCTCTCTCTCTCTCTCTCTCTCTCTCTCTCTCTTTTTGCCTAAGGACGGGGCTTTGAATTGCTTTACATAAACAATCCCACGGAGAGTCCTTCTGGGCACAAAAGCTTCGATATAAAACATAAAATATAAAAGAAGTTTGAAAAAAAAAAAATTCTGAGATAGAGATCTACTGCCAGTTCGTTCCTTCTTAAGCTTAGAAGTAGAAAGGAAGCAATTCTTGTCAGCTTAGTGACTCTCAGGTCTCAGGAAAGCTTTAAACGCAAAGCATTTTCCCGCGTCGGATACCGTACAGCAGAATAGTAATGTTTGGAATAGTCATCATTAAAAAAAAAAGAACAGATATTTACTCTATTCGTAACTTCATTAATTTAGGCAAAGAGTTTTCTACGATTTGGATATGTTTTCCCTGTAAATAAAACTTTGAATCGTTTTTTAACTGTAAGCCTGTTCAAAATTAACACAGTACGTAACCATAAAACAATTTTTTTATGAATAAATTATCTAGCATACTAATTAACAGCAAACAAATCTTAATAATAAAACTCATATATTCCTTACGCAAAATAGTCTCGGAAAATGAACGAAGATTAACTCATTTAAAAGTTCCAATATTTTAGCATGAATATCTTGTTAACAAATTCAAAATTCCATTATGAAGAGTAAAATTTCTCCACGCAAATTGTCACATATTTTTTAGCTTTTCATATAATTCATAATGTGATTATTGAGGCGGAAAGAGATAAGCGGATTAGACTTTTATCAGTATTTCTAGCGGGAAGTTTGAATTTTCACTGTCGGAGAATGACAAATGTAATCTAATTACAATGAGTAATTACTTCCCACATTCTTGTCGGCTGTATTTGCGGCTTTCAAAGCGAGTTTCTACGGGAAAATATTCTGTCTCCTTAAATATTAGAGGATAATATACCTGAAGGGAACAACAGTTAAATATTGTAAATTAAAAACGTAGTATTATTTTTCAAAATTACATAATTTTTTAACATATTTACAATGATACGAAATGGAAGTTTAAAATTGGTCAGTGAAGGAGAGTTTAATTTGTATTAAGTATCTAATTATTATGTGTGTGTGTGTGTGTGTGTGTGTGTGTAGATGTGTGTGCATGTGTTTGTCTAACATATAGGCACAGAAATATCAAGGGAGGCTCTGATTATGTTATACAGCACTTATATTTCTCCTACATTTTGAAACACTATACGTATTTGTGAAGCTTTATATTACACGATGTAGTGATGTAGATAATAACACATATTATTAGATACTGTTTATAATCATAATTAGGTATAGCCTAATTATATACATTCATATAACGAGTGCTTTTGATATTGTTGCCTCTAAATATAAAAAAAAAAAAAAATATAAATTATATATATATATATATATATATAGTATATATATAGTATATATATATTATATATATATCAATATATATATTTATATATATATTATATATATATATATATATATATATATATATATGTATATA
>NC_061096.1:49283461-49288461 GCF_015104395.2 Macrobrachium nipponense | reverse complement strand
TTGGTGTTTTATATCTCCTCCTTCCATTATTCCCAGGTATTTGTATCCTGTCTCATCTATGTGTTTGATGTTGCTCCCATCTGGTAGCTTTATCCCTTCAGTTCTCGTTACTTTGCCTTTTTGTATGTTGACTAAGGCGCATTTTTCTATTCCAAACTCCATTCTGATGTCCCCAGATACAATCCTTACAGTCTGGATTAGGGTATCTATTTCCTTGATGCTCTTACCATACAGCTTGATGTCGTCCATGAACATCAGATGGTTGATTTTGTTGCCTCTTTTCTTGAGTTGGTACCCGGCATCCATCTTCTGTAGTACTTTTGTCATGGGAATCATGGCTACTACGAAGAGTAGTGGGGACAGTGAGTCGCCCTGGAAGATCCCTCTCCTGATATTAACCTCTGCTAGTCTTATTCCAGAGCTTGCACACACATTGTATTTTTGAGGAAGCTGATGGTATTTTCCTCTGCCCCATATATTTTCAGGCATTCTATTCCAGTGATTATGATTATTATTATTATTAATTATTATATTATATTATTATTATTATTATTATTATTATTATTATTATTATTATTATTATTATTATTATTATTATTGCCCTACGACTCTGAAACCAAAGTCGACCAGGTAGAAAGATATCTAAAAAAAGGATTTATTTATTTATTTATTTATTTATTTATTTATTTATTTATTTATTTATTTATTTATTCATTTATTTATTATCTATTATTCATTTTATTTTATTTATCTACTATTCATACTTATTTATCTTATTTATTTATTTATTTAGCTGTTTATTACATTGTCTCACGACTCTGAAACCTATGTCGACCAGGTAGAAAGATATCTAATAATAATTTATTTATTTATTTATTTATTTATTTATTTATTTATTTATTTATTTATTTATTTATTTATTTATTTGATTTATTTATTTATTATTTATTTATTTATTTATTTATCTGTTCATTATATTATCCCACGACCAGGTAGAAAGATATCTAAAAAATTATTTATTTATTTATTTATTTATTTATTTATCTGTTCATTACATTATCCCACGACTCTGAAACCCACGTCGACCAGGTAGAAAGATATTAAAAAAATTATTAATTAATTAATTTTATTTATTTATCACATTGTCCCACGACTCTGAAACCCACATCGACCAGGCAGAAAGAAATCTTAAAAAAAAAAAAAATGATTAAAAAAATAGCTTCACCTGGTGAACGAATAAAAGCTTCCTCTCCCACACGAAAGGTTTTGGCAGCAGCTGCATAAACGTTTGGGGATACCCGTAAACTAAACGATATCAGTCGGCAGATGCAACTTACGAGACCGTGTTGGAAACGTTGTAAGTAGTCATTTTCCCCCAGCGTGGAGCTGAGGAAAAATTATGGAACGTTTGTTGTGTCGGTTTGGGTAATATTTTTTCGTTTTTGTTTTCGGCGTTTGGGCTTCGTGAAAGTTATTTAGCAACGGATTATGTTCCTCGAAGAATTATGTGCGTTTTAGAGAGGAAGTGTGCTTTTAATTTTGCATGGAGAAATGGAAAATGATTGGAAGGAAATATTCTAACATTAATATAAACAAAAATTTCTGGCTTCGTGAAAGTTACTTAATAATGAAAATGGAAAATTATTGCAAGAAAATATTCTAGCATTAATATAAAAAAAACATTTTTTGTGGCTTTGTTTAAGTTATTAAGTGATTGGAAGACATTATTCTAACACTAACTTATAAAAAAAAGATTTTTCAAAATTACACAGACATATTTTAAAGTCTGCATGCTTTGAACGGTGCTTGGAAAAATAAAAGATAAAAATGCTTGAAAGAAAATATTTCACAATTAGTAAAAATACATTTTTTGTCCTTACACAATATAGTCAAAACCAGATTTATAATATTACAAATACATGCTTCAAAGTCTCTATATTTATAATTTTCCATGGAAAAACGGGAAAATTATTAGAAGGAAATATTTTAAGATGAATACCGAAAAAAAACTTCGTTTTCTGGTTTTATCTAATCAAACCCAAATTTCTATGACTACTTTCTAAGGAAAATAAATATCTGTAAAACGCTAGTCTAAATTGAACTCGAAATGCTTTATAAATACTTTCATGTTAATTCGAGAATAGAACCCGTTTTTCACAATATGTTAGTTTACCCTTAAACGCCGAAGCAGTAAAAAAAAAAATGTCTCCCGTGTGCCGGAGACGTTTCAGAGTGAGCGCGGGAGCGGAAAAAATATTTTTTTCAAAAAATCATAGCGCGCTTAGTTTTGAATATTAAGAGTTCATTTTTGGCTCCTTTTTTTGTCATTGCCTGAAGTTTAGTATGCAACCATCAGAAATGAAATAAATTATCATTATCATATATAAATAATGCGATATATGATAGCGCAAAAACGAAATTTCATATATAATTGTATTCAAATCGCGCTGTGCGCAAAACGGTTGAAGGTAACAAGTTACTTTTTTTTCGTTGTAATGTACACTAAATTGCAATCATTTTGGTATATAACAAATTGTAAAACGATAAAAGCAACACAGAGAAAATATTATCACAAAATAATGCATGAACTCGTAACGCGCAGACGTAAACACATATTTTTTTTTTTTTTCCAAAAATTCACCATAAATCTAAATATTGTCCTAGAGACTTCCAATTTCTTTCAAAATGAAGACAAATGATTGAATATTACTATACTGTAAGAATACTAGCTTACAAATGCAGTTTTCCACCATATCTGACGAGTTAAATTTGACCGAATGTCGAATTTTTTATATATACATTTTTTTATATGCAATTATTTCGGAAATAAGAAAAGCTACAACTTTCAAATATTTTTCGTTTTATTCTACATGAAATTGCGCACATTTTCATATATAAAACTTTATGAAATGCCTAATATGAAACGGAGCAAATATTCCGAGAATGGGACTTACGCATTTCGGAGATTTGTGGCGGAGAATCCGCGCGTGGAGGGAAGGAAAGTTTTTTTTTTTTTTTAATTCACCATAAATTTAAATATTGTGCTAGAGACTTCGAATTTGTTTCACGATGAAGATAAATGACTGAATATTACTAGACAATTGCGTTTTTCGACCATTTCGGTAGAGTCAAATTTGACCGAACGTGGTTTTTTTTCTATTTATCGTGATTTATATGCAAATATTTTAAAAATGAGAAAAGCTACAACCTTCAACTATTTTTTGTTGTATTATACATGAAATTGCGCACATTTTAATATATAAAACGTTATGTAACGGCTAATTTAAAATGGTGCAAACATTACCACAATCGCACGTATGATTTTTTCGGAAGAGTTACCGCGCGGACGTAAAGAAAATGTTATTTTTTTCATAAATTCACCATAAATCGAAATATTGTGCTAGAGACTTCCAATTTGTTCCAAAATGAAGGTAAATGCTTGAATATTACTAGAATATAAGCATTTTAGCTTACAATTGCGTTTTTCGACCATTTCGGTAGAGTCAAAATTGACCAAAGGTTGAAATTTTGTCACTATTCATTTTTTATATGAAAATATTTCAAAATTGATAAAAGCTACAACCATGGGTTGTTTTTAGTTGTATTGTGCATGAAATTGCGCACATTTTAATATATAAAACTTTATGTAACGGCTAATTTAAAATGGTGCAAACATTACCACAATCGCATGTATGATTATTTTCGGAAGAGTTACCGCGCGGACGTAAGGAAAAAGTTTTTTCATAAATTCACCATAAATCGAAATATTGTGCTAGAGACTTCCAATTAGTTGAAAAATTAATTTAAATGATTGAATATTACTAAAATATAAGAGTTTTAGCTTACAATTGCGTTTTTCGACCATTTCGGTAGAGTCAAAGTTGACCGAAGGTTGAAATTTTGGCACTTATCGTTATTTATATGAAAATATCTCAAAACTGATAAAAGCTACAATCATGAGTATTTTTTTGTTGTATTTTACATAAAAATGCGCACATTTTCATATATAATAGTCCATGTAACGGCTAATTTAAAATGGTAAAAAAATTATGTCAAAGTGACGAAATAATTTCCGAGATGTGTCACAGATACTTTTTAGTGCGGCAAGAAAGAAATTCGCGCTTGCGCGCCTGCGTAACGATTGTAAACAAAACAACACCTTGATCCGTGAACTCCCAGCAACCCCAAGGCGCGTGATTCAAGAGTTTTTGGCTGGTAGGCCTAAAAGTATTTTTCCGCGAATTTTTAAAAAACTTTTGTATGTCGACGTAAAATACGTCCAGTCGGCACCCGAGAGACAAAAAATGTCGACGTAAAATACGTCCAGTCGGCGTTTAAGGGTTTATATCTTTCATTTTATCACCGTAATCATGTTTATCTATTTTTTTAAGAACTGATCTCTTCTTTCTGTATTTCTTATTACCTTTCGTTACTTCCTCCAAATGATCAATATATATTTAGAGCTTGAATTTCAACTCAATGGCCCTTTTGGACTCGGTCCACATGAGTGGGGTTCATCCTCCGATTAATAATAATAATAATAATAATAATAATAATAATAATAATAATAATAATAATAATAATAATACGTGCAAACAGATGCCGGGTACCAACTCAAGAAAAGAGGCAACAGAATCAACCATCTGATGTTCATGGACGACATCAAGCTGTATGGTAAGAGCATCAAGGAAATAGATACCCTAATCCAGACTGTAAGGATTGTATCTGGGGACAACCAGGATGGAGTTTGGAATAGAAAAATGCGCTTAGTCAACATACAAAAAGGCAAAGTAACGAGAACTGAAGGGATAAAGCTACCAGATGGGAGCAACATCAAACACATAGATGAGACAGGATACAAGTACCTGGGAATAATGGAAGGAGGGGATATAAAACACCAAGAGATGAAGGACACGATCAGGAAAGAATATATGCAGAGACTCAAGGCAATACTCAAGTCAAAACTCAACGCCGGAAATATGATAAAAGCCATAAACACA
>NC_061096.1:49270961-49273461 GCF_015104395.2 Macrobrachium nipponense | reverse complement strand
CCATTTGGGGGAGAGAAAGAGAAAATGAATATCAATATTTTGTACCTGATATACAATTAACTCTTTCCTTGTTCCGCTGAACAGGTATTGGTAACAGGAAATGCTTCTTCAGACCTCGTAACATAAACGATATCAGTTGCTATTTAGAGCTCGTGTAGGATACGTCTTAAGCGCAATTTTCTTTTGTGGAAAGTTTGTGAATATTAGATAGAGTCTGTTCCTGATAATGTTTGGCTGACTATCTATATTTATATATTCATTTATTTATTTTCTTTTATATATTTATTTATTATTTATTTATTTATTTATTTATTTATTTATCTATTTATTTATTTATTTATTTATCTATTTTTGTCGGGGTGGGGGAGAGGAGTTCCTACATTAGCTTCATAAATTTTCCAGTTGAACCTGTTATTTATAATATTTGATAGAATATCTTCATTTATTATTTTTTTGGGGGGGTGGGAGGGTGGTTCCTAAATTAGCCTAGTAAATTTCTATGACAGCATTTAAGCTTCCATGTTAAGGAAGCTCTTGTGACGAGAAAGTACGACTATATATAAATGAAAAGGCTTTGAACATCTGTTATTTAATTTAAATAGACAGAACAGATAGCAAAAATTTCTCATGTTTACAAAGGCAAAAAAATTAAATCATTCAGTCTAAAACATGAAAACGTTAGTAACAATTTTCTTTTGTAGAGTATATTTATTCATTCCTACATCAAGGAAATATATTTCTATGAACAAATTTGGAAGGTAAAATTGACAGAAAGTGTTAATAATTAAGTTCTCATATACTATCAACATATACATTTATAAAAAGCACTATCTCATTTAATTACAACGAGGAAACCTCATATGATTACATTCTGTTTGTTGGTTAATTAAGACAGGCAGTGATTATTTAATGGTATCCATCGTACAATCTGCTGCAATTCTGTACCATTATTAATGTTACATGAAATTAGAATTTATTTTTCTCTGTAACAAGGTACATGAATTTAGTCTTTTGCTAACCTGGTACATTTGAGGAAAGGATAAATTTCTTGAATTAAAAAGAAATTAATCCAGTCAGTTTATACGGGACTTAAAAAGTGAATTTAAAGCCGAGTAATTGACCACCCTACTCAATTTCGAAATTTAAAATTCGACAACATTCACAGAGACACAAAATGGGACAACAGAATTGCAAAAACAAAACAACGAAATTATAAATGGGATTTCCATGTCTATTTCCTCTCTGCTTCACGGCCATTTTATATCCAAATGGATTCCTAAAAGGGAGTTTCTCTCTCTCTCTCTCTCTCTCTCTCTCTCTCTCTCTCTCTCTCTCTCTCTCTCTCTCTCCTGTCGTTTTCAGCGCCGAAATAGTCGTTTATATCACGAGAATTGGATCAACAAACGCTCGCTGTCCCGGACCCGAAATAAGTAATCTGAAATCTATTCATCTTTTCACAAACGAATTTTTTTTATCTTTTTTTTTTTTTTCGTTAGGACGGGTGAGGAAGGGGGTGCTGAGGTGGGCCAAAACGAGTTCCTCTATTTTTTTTGATGCAATGGAATAAAAAAAATGTTCAAGGCATCTCCCTCTAATTCAGTTAGGTTGAACATGGAACATTTTTTCTACCTTTTCCACCTTTTTGGAGGTTATGGTCTTTTAAGCCATTTCTTTCGGTATATTTTCTGGTTAGGCAGGTATTTGTCCTAAGGGTTTATATAATATACCTGCATATATATAAATATATATATATATATATATATATATATATATATATATATATATATATATATATATATATATATATATATATATATATATATATATATATATATATACTTATATATTATATATATATATATATATATATATATATATATATATATATCTATATATATATATATATATATATATATATATGATATATATATATATAGATATTATATATATATATATATATATATATATATATATATTATATTCCTTTGCAAGACTCCGTAATATTTTCTTGTTTCTTGATATATCTAACTAAGGGATCCCTTCACCATTTATTTTTTTTCTTTGCCCATCGTTATCGTTAGAATAGCTACGATAAAAACAAACGCGCCATAATAATAATAATAATAATAATAAATAATAATAATAATAATAATAATAATAATAAATAATAATAATAATAATAATAATAAATATATGAAGGTAGGAGACCCTCTCTCAAACATGTTTTGCTTAAAGATGATGGCAGCATCAGTGGAATTGATTTTTATATATGGTCTTTTCAATTCTTCTTATTATTCCTCTTCTCATCAGGGCTTGATATTTGCTAATAGCTGGCGAGTTCATATCTCGGTGAAAGAAATGTTTTCTAAAAATAATAATTTATTGATATGATAACAAAAGTGGTTAATAATAATAATAATAATAGTAATCAGCTACCTTGCAGTAATAAGTGGTGCGAGCACCAACCTGAGGGAGGGATAGAAAACGATCACGCAAAGAT
>NC_061096.1:49263461-49265961 GCF_015104395.2 Macrobrachium nipponense | reverse complement strand
ATATATATATATAATATATATATATATATATATATATATATATATATATATATATATAATATATGTGTGTGTGTGTGTGTGTGTGTGTATGTGTATGCTTGTGTACATTTCCAAAATCAGGCAGTCTTAGTCATTATCATATCTATGAAATCACAAAATAATATATATTTATTTTAAACACAAACGTCCTCTCTAATTTTAAAATATATCTTTAAATCTCTTCAGTGAAACGACAAAATATACCAAACTTTAACATCGTGCCAACCAATACCTAGATTCCCTAAAAAAATATATATCTCTGAAATCTTCCAAACTCTCGGGGTCCCAGACCTGATTGCAGAAAAGGATTGAGCAAACAGAGGAAGTTTCCCTCACTCCACTCGTCACCAGAGGTCGTAAAAGATTGAGTTCGGGATATGGGGTGACCGAGCGTGAGGATAAAAGATAAAGAGAGACTTTTTTTTTCCTTTAATTTTAATTACGTTCCCGAGAGTGTTCATTCTTTTCATTATTTGCATATTTTTATTGCTTTTTTTTAAATTCGGACTTTTTCTTTATCTAGTTTGAACGGAGTGTTATTGGCACTGCGGAATGATTTTGACACAAACATTTAAATTTTTGATATTTCTTAAGAGTTTTAAATGAATTTCAGATAAATGCCGAAGTTCAGGGCTCATGGAACACGACTTAATTATGAATATGTGCATGTGTATGTATGTATGTATGTATGTATGTAAGTATGTATGCATGTATATACGTATATACAGTATATACATATATACTGTATATCCAAAGAATATTCATATATTGATAATTTATATATATATATTATAATATAATATATATATATATACATATAATATATATATATATATATAATATATATATATGTATATATATATATATATAGATATATAGATATATATATATATATATATATATATATATATATAATATATATATATATTATATATATATATATATATATATATAGACCATATTACCATTGTAACCGAACCATGTGCACGCATGCTCTGGTAATTAGATATAAACCTACGATGTTCCTCAAATCTAAATAAGTGCCAAAATTATTCCGTTGGAAAATGTATTATCTCCTTATAGTCACTAAATTCGAACAGACTACAATGTAAATTCATCCCTTCGTTAAGACGTGCACGCTTGTTTTTATAATTCGCAAATACACAAATTAGTAAAGGAAAAAAAAAAGGAAAAAAAATAAAACTAAAAAAAAAATAAACCGTTAAGAATTCCTGCTTAATTTTTCTCAGACATTTCCCCAACAATTCCACGTCTTTAAATCGTGTATCTTTAATCTACCACCACAACCGAGACGAGGTTAAGAAACCGTAATTAAACTCCGGGAATTTTTCCTCAACATATTTTTGCTTCGAGGAATCGAGCTGTCTTGGTAAATGCACTAGGGTTTTTTTTGGGGGGGGGGGGAGCAAAGGTGGGGGGGCGCAGAGCCTGAAAGTTCAAGACTCTCGCAAGACCTTCCGGAATCTGGTGTACCTCATATCGCAAGCATTTATTTTTTTTTTTTTTTTACAAACACCAGATATTTGGAATTAGCGAGAATGCCTCCTTCAAACAAAGTTTGCTTTAGGATCTGGGATACGTTGCTTAACTCCATCTAAATTTGCAAAGGCAGAATATCCTAAGATATTAAATCAGCTTAGCGTGAGGGATTTCACTCGAACTGATATGAAAAATTCAAACCCCCCCCCCCTTTTTTTGAAGGGTCTGAAATTCAGATATTTGAAAAGATGGATGGATCAGTTAAGTAATTTATATCTTCATGGAATTTCTCTCTTCTCTCTCTCTCTCTCTCTCTCTCTCTCTCTCTCTCTCTCTCTCTTGTAACATAGTTTTGTTCCACATCTGCGTTCAATGTTATATATGTGTGCATATATATATATATATATATATATATATATATATATATATATATATATATATATATATCTATATATATATATATATATATATATATATTATGTTACAGTAAGAACACGTACTTAGGGATTACACGTAATCCCTGAATATTTCAGTGAATACGCGTAATCTCACCAAGGAATTCTTGTCAAGGGGTCATGTGGATCTAATTGACATGCAAACCATGCCCAGTGGATTCAACAAGAAATGGATCATGGTGTACCAGGATCACCTGACGAAGTTTTGCATCCTTCGAGCCTTGACGTCTAAAAGAGCTGCAGAGGTCGCTTTTCATCTACTGGACATTTTTCTTCTCTTAGGTGCCCCCGTTATCTCCAAAGCGATAAAGGATTCGAGTTCACTTCACAAGTCATTACAGAGCTGAAGGAAGTTTGGCCAAAACTAAACACTGGTGCATGGTAAGCCTCGCCATCCCAAAAGTCAGGGCGGTTGAGCGCGCAAACGGTGATTACGCGTATTCACTGAAATATTCAGGGATTACGCGTAATCCCTTGGTACGTGTTCTTACTGTAACATATATGTG
>NC_061096.1:49256403-49262961 GCF_015104395.2 Macrobrachium nipponense | reverse complement strand
TTCATAAACTGATCTATTTTCCCTGCTCTTGCACGAGGTACCGGATGCGATAGTAGATAGCTTTGATGAAAAGATTGAACCTACTTCAGATGAAGAATTACTTTATACCCAAATAGATAAACACAGGTCTAAATGTCCCACTGTAGATAGCACAAATTTTTAATGGGAGCAGGCCCCCGAGGGATAGAGTACAAAGAGACACGGAATTTTCTCCTCCTCGTCTGTGCGCAAAAGTTGAGTATAACAAAAGATCGATCGAACAAAAGTAGCAGCAGTTGCGCTGTTTCAACTGCAATAAACCAGGGCATCCAAAGAAATTGTGTGGGGTTGAATATTGTGGAATCTGTTAAAGTACTGATCATTATTGGCAGTCTTGTCCGTCTCAGAGATGGAGAGATGTGAGACCTACACCCCAAGGTTCTGGTAATTATAATGTGAGAACTTCCCAGGCAGGTCAAACCAGAGGGCAAAGGGATCGGCGAAATTTTTGGAAGCCCGATCAACAAAAAGGGTACAGGTGATTGGTAAATGCCATTGTGGTCTCGTGGTGGGGGACGCCCAGAGCCCTAAGATATTAGTCTATGGAACAGTAGGGGATGTGGATATCCCGGTGTTTATACTCGGGGGGCTTCGATAAATCTAATGGACTATAATTTGTATCAATCCATGTTTTCCAATTACCCTTTGCAACCTTCAACGGAGACGGTGTGTGATGCGCAAGCCCATAAATTAAATACCCTGGGTTGTGTTCAAATACAGTTTACTCTCGGTGACAGAGTGTTAACAGAACATTTTTTGGTAATAAAAGGAATTGCGTTAGGTAATAAAATCTTGTTGGGTCATCCTGCTTGTAGAAGACACAAGATTTTGATCCATGCGGGTGCTAATGGGACAACAGTCGGAATGCCAGGTTATTTCCTACCATATGAGGACGTGAATAGAATGGAGGACATGGAGGTTATTGAAAGAGGAGAGGTACCCGGTGGTATTAATGGCGGTGATACGAGTGTTATGGAGAAAGGTGATATTAAAACACACGTTGTTGATATGGGAAATGATTACGGGGTTCTACCAGAGTTCACAGTGATAACAATGGTGGTGATGATACTAATATGGATGTTATTTCTGATACTAACAATGCTGGGGATGATACTGAGGGTGGTAATTTGTATGGGGCGGTGGCAAGGGGAGATACTAACCACAAATATAGAGGTGTTTTATCTGAAGTTATTATGTTACTACCAGGATCAAAGACTATGGTAAAAGTTAAATTGAAGGAAATGAGAAAACCCACAGATGTGTGTGTTATTGAAAATAGCGAAAAGCTTAGAGGGATTGTTAGCACGGCATCGGTGAACAGTGTATCCAAGGATAGGTTTACGTGGTTAGAGTTGCTAAACTGTAATGATACAGTTAGGAGATACCAGAAAAACACATATGTATTAGATTTACAAGATTGGAATTGTGATATTGGTTCAGTGGCTATCGTAGAGGGGAAACCTGAGTTTTCGGAGGCAGAAATGCTATCAAGGAAACGAACATTCAGAGAACATTTAGTTAATGCGGATTATAGCGAGCACGTTGAAGCGATAAGCGGGCTCTTGGAGGAATTTGTGGATACGGTAGCCTTACAAGGTGATAAATTGGGGTTGACTAATGTGGTAGAGCATAAGGTAAATTTGGAGAGTGACACAAAACCTATTTATATTCCTGCATATCGCATACCTTTCAAAATCAGAGAACAGGTAGAGAAAGAGGTTAACAGATGGGAAGAAGAAGGAATCATTAGACCCAGCATGTCTCCTAACAACTTTCCCTTGTTAGCGGTGCCTAAGAAAGACGGTTCTGTCCGTGTATGCGTCGATTTAGAGACGTTTAAATGAGAAAACGATCCCTGACCGCTACCCAGTCGTGTGCATACCAGATCTTTTTGTTGAAATTGGGGGACATAATATTTATAGCTCAAATGATTTGGCGCAGGGTTTCTTACAGGTCCCTCTTAGTGAGAGTAGCAAGGAATATACCGCCCTTTCAGTGCCCAAGGGACACTATGAATTTACGCAAATGCCTTTCGGTTTATCGGGCAGTCCGATGACTTTTACCAGGTTGGTGAACACAGTTTTGCACGGGTTATTGGGCAAAAATGTTTTTGTGTATATGGATGACATCCTGATCGCAACGGACACGATCGCGCAACACCTGGAAGTGCTTACAGAAGTACTTAGGAGGCTTAGATTAGCAGGGATGAAAATCAAGCTAGCCAAGTGCTCGTTCTTGAAAAAGCAGATCACATATCTAGGCCACGTCATATCTAAGGAAGGGGTTAGAGTAAATGACGATAAAGTCAAAGCAATAGCGAATTTTTGCACCCCCAGATCAAAGAAAGAGATTAAGTCATTCCTGGGTATCGCCGGTTTCTTTAGGAGATTTGTAAAAGGGTTCTCTAACATAGCAGCTCCCCTAACTGATGTGTTGCGGGAAGACGTTCAATTTGAATGGAAGGAACCCCAGGCGGAGAGTTTTCAAAGGCTCAAAGACGCGGTAATGAATTCCCCTGTTTTGAAGTTTCCAGATTTTAAGGAACCTTTTACATTAGTGACCGATGCAAGCCAGGAAGGTATAGGTGCTTGTCTTATGCAAAAGTTCGATGGGAAATTTCATCCTATAGCTTTTTATAGCAGGAAGTTCAGGACAAAGGGCAGCAATGAGAAGTCCATGGCCACCATAGATAAAGAAGCCTTTGCAATAGTGTCGAGCTTAGTTCATTTTAAAAAGTTACTGATGGGGAATAAAGTAGAAGTTCTTACAGACATCAAACAATTACTCGATCTTTTTAATAAACCCGATTTGTCGCCCAAAAGAGCTCGATGGTTTTTAACTATCAGAGATTTTGATGCAAAGCTCAAATATATAGAGGGCAAATTTAATGTAGTTGCTGATGCTCTCAGCAGGAGTTTTCATGACATGGAAGGTTTCCAAGTCGCGCAAGTCACTAGCAAAACCATAAAATGGGATATACCTCTCGTAGAGCAAAGGCAAGATGAAGACGAGATTTTAGCAGATGCAAAAGCGTTTCTGAGAGGGGAATTAGTCAGGAAACGTTATAAGTGGCCTTTTTTGGGTTTGGAGTTAGAAGGTAATCTATTGGTTAGGAAAATTAAATATAAGTTGAGAACCAGTGAAAGTAAAGGAGATACGACACAGATCGTAATTCCAAAGGTCCTAATTCCGGTGGTTTTAGATATAGTTCATTGTAGGTTCGGTAGTCCTCACTTGGGAATAGAAAAAACATTTGATGAGGTTCGTGCTAAATACATTTGGAAGAATATGGGGAAAGATGTGGAAAATTTCGTAAGGAATTGTATGGTGTGCAACCCTTGTAAGCCTGCTAGGACATCGTCATGCAAATTAGGATCGTATCCTATACCGAGTAGACCTTTTCAGAGAATACATATGGATATCTTAGGGAATTTTTGTGAGTCTAGATATGCGAACAAGTACTTGTTAGTGATAATAGATGAACTTACAAGGATAGTAGAAATTTTCCCACTTGAGCATAAAACAGCTGAAGAAGTAGCCATAGCGTTTTTCAGTGGTATCATTTGCAGATATGGTTCACCCGAAGTTTTATTAACCGACAATGGGAGGGTATTTGTGAACAAAACCTTGGAATGTTTAGCTGAATTCATGGGAATACAGAAAGTAACAATTATTCCATACAGACCCGAGTCTAATGGGTTGTGCGAACGAGCAAACAGGAAAGTGCTCGAAGTGCTCAGGAAAACGGTAGGTGGTAATGAAAGGAATTGGGACAGATATATTAACGTTGTTAGACATAGTATTAACACTATGGTTAGTGATTCAATTAAAATGTCCCCATTTGAAGCTTTGTTTGGTTATCCAGCGCGAGGCGCATTTGATTTGCTAACTACGCCTCATCATGGGGAGGATACAGTTGAAGCGCTGATATCTACAGCGAGAGAGAGGCATGCATGTCTCAGCCGTAATCTCGAGTCCACAACCAGAGATATGGTTCAGAAGAGTATTAGTAAATCATCTGATCCCAAGATCAATGTCGGTGACAAGGTATTTTTAAAACTTAACATGAGAAATGAGTTAAATTACTAACTAGGCCCAAAGTTTCAAGGTCCTTTTAAAGTCATTGAAGAGAAAATTGGAAATAGATTTGTAGTTTTAAATGAACAAACAGGTCAGTCGAGGCTTACACATATCTCAAAATTGAAAAGAATTGGTTGTGGTGATTAATATATTGTCGCGCAATTGCATTTTTTTTCTCTTTTTTGTGATTTGGTGACAGAATGGCTTCATATTTTTTTTTCTCCTTTATTTCCTTCTACTGTTTTTTTTCTTATTATGTGTAAATCTGCTGCGTTTTGGCGTAAGATTTCGGGGTTAATATTTTACGGCAAATTTTTGCTTTAGCCGAGAAACGGGATGGTCTTTTTGGCGTGGGGACATTAATTAAATAGAGGAATTGTGAGTTTATCGTGGTTTTTTGTCCCGAATAGGTGATAATTTTGATATAATTGGACAGTATCATTTAGGAGAATTATGTCTTTGAGACAATCTTTGAACACCTTAGTCATATCCTGGAGATGGTTCTGCATTTTTTTTTTTTTTTTTTTGAGAGAGTCATTCATGAGTTTCTGGCATCGCAAGTCTGACTATGCTGCAGTCCAAAGCACCTGACGTGTTCACAGGTGGGGATTTTTTTTTTTTGCTAGGTTGCTGTAATGAGTCCGGTTGCGGATCTTTCCTTTGGAGTTGATTACTCGGGGATTTACACTGTTTTCGTAGATGCTGATTATGGCATTTCACGAGGACGTGTCATGTAAGGGGATTCTTTTCTGGTCGTTTCTGGTCGATGGGATTGCTGCGGTAGCAGATTCCGTAACAGTGCACATTCCATTTTGGGAATAATATTAGATCATGAATAGGTTTTCCTCTCTTAGGTGCGTTAGCAATGAGGAAGGTTGATTATTTTCCTTTTTGTTATTACTTGATGTAAATGTCGTCCGAGAAGATTAAATAATTGACAGTTTTCTTTTTCTTTTTTTTCTTGTTCTGTCAGATGCTGAAATATTGCTTAATCGTCGGCCTGGGGTTGGTGGTGCTTGTAAAGACGAAAGTACGTTTGGGTCCTGGAGTGCTAATTGAGGATAACCACTTAGTATGGCTATCATCGGATAAGGTTACGTTGAGTATCGAGTTCGAAAGTCTGGGTTCAGCCAGATTGGAACTCGAAGAATCGCGGAGCAAAGTCAAAGGACTGGTAAACACGCTAAACGAACTTGAAACTACAAGAAATTTGTCTGCATCACTGGGACGTCTTTTAACGGAAATTAAAATAACTGCAAACAGGGTGCAAGGCAAGATCGGGGAAACACTTACTTGGGTCCCAGAGACAAAACCAGTATGGGGGAAGGACCTGTCTAGAAGACAGAAAAGGGCAGTGCAGTTGTTGGCGGCTGGGGTGTAGCTATTGCGGCCATAGCAGGGGCAGCAATAGCGAGTTTGGTGAAAGTTGGGATATTAGAAGCGGAACTCGCCGAACATGGTAAAGCTCTGAATTCTTTAAGAGGGAGAAATGAGAAATTAGAAAACGGATTTAATGAGTTGAGGAAATCAAGTAACATATTACACGTGACAGTAAAAGGGGTCCGAGAAGACCTGGATGTCACCATTACGTTTTTACTATACACACTACACTGTTGAATATTGAAAAAGAAACAGAATCTTTGTTGAATGAGATTAAAAGTCAAGTGGAAGCAATTATAGCAGCTTCACAAGGGAAAATTTCAAGGGAAATGTTGCCGTTGGGAACTTTGGAGTCAACCTTAAAAGACGCCGCATATGAATGGGGATCAAATATTATTTTTAC
Source organism: Macrobrachium nipponense (assembly GCF_015104395.2). Lineage (NCBI taxonomy): Eukaryota > Metazoa > Arthropoda > Malacostraca > Decapoda > Palaemonidae > Macrobrachium > Macrobrachium nipponense. Next base: position 49,257,059 of record NC_061096.1, on the reverse strand, counting down.
CAGAGAATTACTTTATACATACTATGGGATTTTAAAGGTACAGTTATCAGATATGGGGTTACTTGTTGACATACCAGTTAGTGATAAAAAACCGTTTCACAGTTATATATTTAGGCCATTCCCTAGTTCTTTCTAAGGGTCGGTAGTGGTTTGGACGGGGGCAGAGGTTATGTATATATTAGGTGAGGAATTCCAGTCCTCGGCAGTTGACTATGAATTTGGGTGTGTATTGGTTTATGATCGATATGTGTGTGGAAGTAGGATATTTACTCTTCGACGTATTGACGTGTATAGTTGCGAACTAGAGTTAGCTCACGAGAACTTACCGACTCACTGAGATGACGACAGCGGTCTTCTGCACCAGATGCAAGATTTCTACTATGTGCAACGGAGACAACAATTCGCTCGTCCTATGGGATCCCAGCTGTTTGACGGTTCCTGCAGGGTTCTCTCGGATTCCTTCATGGTACTTAGTCGGCGTGTCTACAATTCGTCTACTAAAATATTTCACAGACACTGACATGGAAACCATAAGGCGGTTCGAATCCTGCCAACAGTGGAGACCGTTACAGTCCCGCCACTGGAAGATAGTGACGAAGAGGATTTCTTTTTCGACGACCGTTACACTATACCAAAAGTAATGGTCATGCTAGGTG
>NC_061096.1:49243903-49251403 GCF_015104395.2 Macrobrachium nipponense | reverse complement strand
TCATATAATTTATGTTTAGTTTTTACGCACTGTACATATGAAACTATTTTCATACAAGAAACGCCACCTATACCAGATTACAAATTTAATAAACGATGATGAAATAACTGATAAAAAGCAAAAACTCCTGACAAAACTTAACAACAATAAACATGGTTACTTAACCCCTCAGTCAATAAGAAAGGAAATAAATGCAATTTATGGCAATCAAACTGTAATCTATCTACAAAAACATGAGGATACACTAAAATATCAATATAAATAAATATATAGTCTACTGGGAAAAAATTACCTACTAAAAATATCATTCCTACCTAACTAATGATAATAGCAATCAGAATATAATTCATATCTTTTAAAACATCCACACATCATTCATTTTACCTACAAATGAAAGAAGAAACAATAATCATCATAAACTAAATATATAGTAAACCTTGAAAGGAATTACACACTGGGAACCCTGGTACATGAACCTGAAAGACATTCCTACTTAACCACTAAAAATATATGCAAGAATATAATGAACCTGAAAGACATTCCTACCTGACCACTGAAAATATATGCAAGAATATAATGAACCTGAAAGACATTCCTACCTGACCACTGAAAATATATGCAAGAATATAATGAACCTGAAAGACATTCCTACCTGACCACTGAAAATATATGCAAGAATATCATGAACCTGAAATACATTCCTACCAAACTACTGAAAATATATGCAAGAATATAATGAACCTGAAAGACATTCCTACCTAACCACTGAAAATATTTGGAAGAATAAAATGAACCTGAAAGACATTCCTACCTGACCACTGAAAATATATGCAAGAATATAATGAACCTGAAAGACACTCCTAACGAACCACTGCAAAATATATGCAAGAATATAATGAACCTGAGAGACATTCCGACCTGACAACTGAAAATATATGCGAGAATATAATGAACCTGAAAGACATTCCGACCTGACAACTGAAAATATATGCGAGAATATAATGAACCTGAAAGACATTCCTACCTAACCACTGAAAATATATGCAAGAATATAATGAACCTAAAAGACATTCCTACCTAACCACTGAAAATATATGCAAGAATATAATGAACCTAAAAGACATTCCTACCTAACCACTGAAAATATATGCAAGAATATAGTGAAACTGAAAGACATTCCTACCAAACCACTGAAAATATATGCAAGAATATAATGAAACTGAAAGACATTCCTACCTAACCGCTGAAAATATTTGGAAGAATATAATGAACCTGAAAGACATTCCTACCTGACTACTGAAAATATATGCTAGAATATAATGAACTTGAAAGACATTCCTACCTAACCACTGAAAATATTTGAAGAATATAATGAACCTGAAAGACATTCCTACCTGACCACTGAAAATATATGCAAGAATATAATGAACCTGAAAGACATTCCTGCCTGACGACTGCAAAATATTTGGAATATAATGAACATGATATTCCTACCTGACCACTGAAAATATATGCAAGAATATAATAAACCTGAAAGACATTCCTGCCAGCAACTGCAAAATATATGCAAGAATATAATGAACCTAAAAGACATTCCTACCTAACCACTGAAAATATTTGGAAGAATATAATGAACCTGAAAGACATTCCTACCTGACCACTGAAAATATATGCAAGAATATAATGAACCTGAAAGACATTCCTACCTGACCACTGAAAAATATAGCAAGAATATAATGAACCTGAAAGACATTCCCACCTGACCACTGAAAATATATGCAAGAATATAATGAACCTGAAAGACATTCCTACCTAACCACTGAAAATATATGCAAGAATATAATGAACCTAAAAGACATTCCTACCTAACCACTGAAAATATATGCAAGAATATAATGAACCTAAAAGACATTCCTACCTAATCACTGAAAATATTTGCAAGAATATAGTGAAACTGAAAGACATTCCTACCAAACCACAAAAATATATGCAAGAATATAATGAAACTGAAAGACATTCCTACCTAACTGCTGAAAATATTTGGAAGAATATAATGAACCTGAAAGACAGTCCTACCTGACCACTGAAATTATATGCAAGAATATAATGAACTTGAAAGACATTCCTACCTAACCACTGAAAATATTTGGAAGAATATAATGAACCTGAAAGACATTCCTACCTGACCACTGAAAATATATGCAAGAATATAATGAACCTGAAAGACATTCCTGCCTGACCACTGCAAAATATATGCAAGAATATTATGAACCTGAAAGACATTCCTACCTAACCTGAAAATATATGGAGGCATATAAAGAACCAGAAAGACATTCTTACCTAACCACTGAAAATATATGGAAGAATATAATGAACCTGAAAGACATTCCTACCTAACCACTGAAAATATTTGGAAGAATATGATGAACCTAAACGACATTCCTACCTAATCACTGAAAATATATGCAACATAATAACTTCGCAACACTCACCAATCAGCAGACTATTACGTAGTAGTTCCTTCTCCAGCCATGGGGGACTCCTTGAGCACTTTGGGAATCGAGTCTACGACATTTCGAGGCTGTTGTAGGACTAGTGATTACCAGATTCACGCGATTCCTCTTCTCTGAATGGACAGTAGATCAGGGAAATTACGAGTCTAGTTAACATCGTACTGTATACAACAGTCCTCGAGACTATTGGTAATAAATTTGGCAACATGACACTGGCCTATTTCTTGCTGGAAAAAGGGTACCTTATACCACAGTCTTTGCACCAATTAGTAAACAATTTAGCAACATGACACTAGTCATTTGTTGATGGAAAAATACTAGACGGCGTCGTTCTGTAGATTGTAACAATATTTTGGTTTATGTTCTTGATTTTTCGGGGAGAGACAAAGTGTTCTAATGTACATTCTTGTTTTCAGGGAGAGAGATAAAGGCCCATTCACCATCTTTAACGAACGCAGCCCCAAACAATCTCAGAAAATGGGGATTTCATGCACAAGCTTCGTCTAGCGGTAAATGATCAAACACTTCCCAAGTTTCTCTCAGCTACTATTAGTGGAAGTGTGGAACGTTGCCTCATCAGTCCACAACACCATCCTCTATTCGTGGAGATCCCAGTCTATATTTCTTAATAAATTAAGCCATTTTCTTCTGATGTTTGGGCGTTAACATTGGTTACTTCCTTCCTCCACTTGTCAAAGACCCAATTTTCTTACCTGATAAATTGAACTCTTTTTATTCTTCTGTTTGACGTTCAAAGGTGGTTACTTAACTGTTTTCAATTTCTTACAAACCTAGACCAATTTGCAAAGTGATTTAACACTTTGGGATTATTAAACTTCAATTTTTTGGCGTGGTTGATGTCTCGTTTACACAGCTTTAGGTGGGATAGAGTAGCTTGCGTAGCCCCACCACCGCCTTCCGGGGAGCGGTGTAAGAGGAGGACGGTGAGTGAAACTGCCGTTTTCTACGTTTCTGGTAGAAGCTTTGGACTGTCAAAAGTTTCACACTGGGTTCTTCGACAAAACTTATCTTCTGACACTGAATCGTACTTACTATTGCTATGATTGTGCCGGCAACATACACATAAAATGTAACGAGGAATCGGCCAAAATTGACAAATTTTAGGCAGAGTTCACACTTAAAACATAACACTTGCTCTAGGTAGAGCCCGGGGGACTACTGGTTCTAGTCATTGTCATTGGCAACGTGACCCGCACTCATTCATAGATCCCCCACCTTATTATGACTACTACCCTCTCTTACGTTTGTCTGTGGCGCTTCTCTCGTTGCCAGGTTTCCTGTGTTCATCCAATGACTTTATACCCACAGTAAACTAAAATATGGGAATGTAGGCATTATTATTATTATTATTGGCACGGAAAAGTTACCAATTTCCTCTTGGAGCCATCCTAGACATCACGCCATGCATACGGCAAATGTCGTATGTAGGCTACACTAAATGATAGGGAACTTTACAATGTCTGCTGCTCTATTAACCACTTATAATTTGAGTTCCACAATAATGTTTAGATAGTTGCGCAACTAAAATATGGAATTTATAAAGAAATATCAATTGATATATAATTTAATATTTGGCTAGGAAGAATAAACTCTTAAAAAAATAAACCACTTGTGGAAAAGTAATGATATCAAACGGGAGCTAAATACGTATTTAGAAAAAAAGGAATCATTACCTATTTATTTCAACGAGTTGTTTAAGATTACATCAACTTTCGAACTTGTGTTTTGGTAAAACAGCTTATGCAATAGTAGGCTTTGGCGAGTAAAATTAATTGCATCCTTAATACTTAATTAACCTCGTTAAGATAAAAGAAATCTACAGGTATTTAAGCTTTTTCTTTCATTTATGATTGATGATAGATTAAAGAATGGAATAGAATTTAATATAAATTCTACCTGAAATAAACCCTACGGGTTGTACCCGACAGTTTGACTACCAACACTGGAATTTTTTCCAATAAAAATCCAATCTGCTTTGACTATTACATAATTGAGATATGTTTACCTTCGGTGCATTGCTCACCAGTTTAAGCAACAATGAAAAAACAATAATTAGATAAATAGATAAGAACCTTTATAAAATTAATGCAGCTGAGGCAGCAATCACTTTCAATAAAACATGTTTAAAAGAGGGTTTACTTCCAGCATACAACAACAACAACAACAACAACAACAATAATAATAATAATAATAATAATAATAATAATAATAATAATAATAATAATAATAATAATAATAATAATAACAATAATAATAATAATGATAGAGTCAGTTGGTAAAACACGTACTACAGTGTATATTTGTATTGAAGTCCCAATGGTTATAAAAGTTCTTGATAATCTCTGGAGAAAGCTCTCTCTCTCTCTCTCTCTCTCTCTCTCTCTCTCTCTGATCGTCGATCGCTCGAGAGAGAGAGAGAGAGAGAGACAGACAGAAAGACAGACAGACAAAGCATGGCATAGAGACACAATCGTAAATATCATTCACATATTTGAAAAATCTCAGCCAGGGTGTATTTCTTGAAATATTTATATATAGTAAGAAGCTAAATGTATCATACTTCTACAGCTCTTAATGCATTTTATGAAATACTTTAAAAATCGGTTTATTGGCATTTTAAGCAAATGGAGATCAACTCCAGTACACAACGCAAGTGAGTATCAACCAGGGAATGAATCATTTTTGGAATTCAAATTCCTCGCGGCAATTTTCCGTGTGCCACAGAGGATAGCGGGAAAACATTTTTATTTTTGAAAACGGGGATAAATTACAATTATTGCAATTTGCTTACAGATTCCTATAATGTTATATGGTAAAGTTTCATTATTTTTCATAATAAGGCGACATGAACGTGTGTAGTTTAATATGCTGAACAATTGTATATAAAAATAATTGTTATATATGTGCGTATATATATATATATATACATGTGTGTGTGCATGTATAATATATATATATATATATATATATATATAATATTATATATCATATATATGTATATATATATATATATATATATATATATGTATGTAATATATGTATGTATGTGTATATATATATATATATATATATATATATATATATCTAATAATATATATATATATATATATATATATATATATAATATATATCTATTATGCACACGACACACACGTATATGTATATACATATATACATAGATATACATATATATATATATATATATATATATATATATATATATATAGATATATATATAATCACACAACACACCCATATATATATATATACATATATATATATATATATATATATATATATATATATATATATATATATATATATATATATATATATATATATATATATGTATATATATATAAATTCCTCACCTACTTTATTACACGCACTTGCGTGTGTATTTATATTTATGTGTGTGTATGCGTATGTGGGTTTGTTTTGTGTGAGACAGAGTATGCCTCTGCGTATGTGGCTGTAATCACTCGTTTTACTAACATCCCCTTAAATCATAATATCGACAGCCAGGTTTTCGCGTTAAAGAAATCACATAACCACTAAACTTTGATATGATACTGTGATAACGTAGATGGACATTATCAACTCAGCCCATAAAATGAATCTAATTTCACTTTTTATGAATATGTTCCCTGAAAAGACAGTTTATAATGCGATCACGCAACAGATTTATTACGCAATCTGTCATAAAACAGATAATTGACGCGAGTTAATTCATTTTAATCGTTCTCATTTTTGGTTTCCTGTAAAAGAAAACTGTTGAGATGGTTTCGTCTCTCCGTTCGCACTTTTTTTCTGTCAGATCTAAGAGACTACAGAATCAAGAGGGCTACAAATTGATATGCTAATCATCCACCCTCCAAATATTTATCTAAAATAATCAGGACAGTGTCCTCCACAGGCACATTAGTACAAAGGAACTCCATATCAAAACTAATCATAGATAGGTCGGAATCCTGGCGAAGGATCTTCCCTTTAAAATACCAAGAGTTTCTTAAGCTATATTCGTTTGATTTCAATAGGGAAAGTAGAGGTACTATAGAATTAACTATCCATATTTAGGTGTGTTATAAGAAGGTAAAATAAGTCTGAACTGTGTACCTCTTGTACGTACTTTCGGACGACCATACATTATGTCATAGGAAGTGTTGGTGCTGTACAACGATTGATAAACATCAGGGTTAATGATATTAGTTGTCATTAAGATATTTTAAGAACCTGTTAATTTCATCTTCAATGTTAAGAATAATAGTGAAATCAGGTTTACCTATCTTCCTGAAATTCGTACTGTCATTTAATATACTTTCAACCTTTTTATCATATATATATATATATATATATATATAATATATATATATATATATATATGTGTGTGTGTGTGTGGTGTGTGTGTGTGTGTGTGTGTGTGTGTGTGTGTGTGTGTGTGTGTGTATGTGTACATTACACACATATATACATGTGTATGTGTATGTGTGTGTACATTTCCAAAATCAGGCAGTCTTAGTCATTATCATATCTATGAAATCACAAAACAATATATATTTATTTTAAACCCAAACGTCCTCTCTAATTTTAAAATATATCTTGAAATCTCTTCAGTGACACGACAAAATATACCAAACTTTAACATCGTGCCAACCAATACCTAGATTCCCTAAAAATATATATCTCTGAAATCTTCCAAACCTCGGGGTCCCAGACCTGATTTGCAGAAAAGGATTGAGCAAACAGAGGAAGTTTCCCTCACTCCACTCGTCACCAGAGGTCGTAAAAGATTGAGTTCGGGAGATGGGGTGACCGAGCGTGAGAATAAAAGATAAAGTGAGACTTTTTTCCTTTAATTTTAATTACGTTCCCGAGAGAGTTTTTTTCCTTTCATTATTTTTATATTTTAATTGCTTTTTTTTTATTCGGGTTTTTTTTTTTATCTAGTTTGAACGGAGTGTTATTG
>NC_061096.1:49229271-49240903 GCF_015104395.2 Macrobrachium nipponense | reverse complement strand
AAGGTCTTAAAGTAGTCCATGATAAGGTATCGGCTATCCGTAACTTTCCGATACCTACTAACGTCAAGGGAATACAGCAATTTTTAGGGTGTAGCGGATATTATAGAGGTTCATTAGGAACTACTCCATCATAGCCGCTCCCCTAACCGATCTTATAAAAAAGTGCGTAGATTTCATATGGTCTGAAATTCATCAACAGGCGTTCGATAAATTGAAAGATGAAACTGTGTAGTTCTCCTATCTTGAAATTTCCTGACTTCGTAAGGATTCTTCATAGCAACAGACGCCTCAGACCTAGGAGTAGGTGGGGGTATTGCTTCAACAATATGATAAACAGTTTTTCCTATAGCTTTTTATTCACGTAAACTGAGACCTTCCGAAAGTAAATATGCAGTAATAGACAAGGAAGGGCTCGCTATTGTTAATTCACTCGTGCATTTTAATTTATAATATACGGTTATCCCGTCAAGGTTCTCACTGATCATAAGCCCCTAACCGACTTCTTTAAAGGATTTAGTCACAGCCCTAAGCGAACTCGGTGGCACATGATCATCCAGGACTTTGGCGCGAGGATCGGGTATTTACCTGGGAAAGCAAATATCATTGCTGACACATTATCACGCAACCCCTCTTCATCTTGTACCGAGCCATTAGCTGAATTAATAGATATCTCAACCTCCACGCCCATTGTTAAAACTATATCTGAACAGGAGATCTGGGCTGGAGTGCTGAACTATTACAGACGGAACAAAGAAAAGATCCGCAAATAAAAAAATCATCATTGCGTTAAACGGAAATCCGAAGGAAAAGGAAATATATAAAGTATAAGCAGCAGAATTATATCATCAAAGATAATATCCTGTGTAGATCCGTGACGAGGAAAACCGCAACACACCACAGTTGAATAACAACCAGGTGGTGGTACTATCTCACTCATACCCACTGTCTTAAAATGGTTGCATGAAATCCACTGCATGGACACCCGGGTTTATTCCCTAATGTCACAGAAAGCCAAATCTTTATTTTATTGGCATACGATGCTTACAGTTATAGAAAAAAGCACATAGCAAATTGTCGCACTTGTCAAGAATACAAAGGGCACACGAAGACACCTGTCAGCCTAGGGCTTACCCCGTGCCAAATCAACCCTTTGAAAGAGTACACTTTGATTTATTAACAGGATTTTACGAGTCAGACAGAGGAAATAAGCACCTCCTAGTAATCATGAGATGCTTTGACTCGATATACAGAACTGATAGCGCTTAAAACAAAAACCGCAGTCGAGTGCGCTAGAAAGTTTTACGAGTGCTACATTTGTAAACATGGAATTCCACACACCCATTATATCAGACTCGGGCGGGGAGTTCAATAATCATTTCCTTAACTCCTTGTGCGAATTCCTTTGCATAAAGAAAATCAATACCATGATCTATCACCCAGAGTCTAATGGGCTAGTGGAAAGGGCAAATCGTAAGGTTTTAAACATTTTAAGGGTCACCTTAGGGGGGCAGACCCCAACTGGGACAGTTGCCATACCTGCGGTACTAAGCACACTTAATCACTCGTATCATTGTGTCTATTAAAATGACACCGCACGAGGCACTGTACGGTGTCCCAGCTAGAACACCTTTCCATGTACTAAGGCCTACAACTAATTTATCAAAATCCTCTAAAGGATGTTATGGATGCAAGCATAAGTCGATATAATATACTTCGTAAGAATCTAGAAGAAGCACAAATAATAATGAAAAGAAATCATGATAAATAGCTATGCCAACTAGAACATATGCCGTGGGCGATCAGGTATACATACAAGTATACGTACGTAAAAGGTTTAAATTATAAACTGACACCTAAGTTTGAAGCCCGTTTAACATTTTAGAAATATTAACGGCCAATAGATTTAGGGTTCAAAATGTATCCAAACCCACTGATGTGAGAATAGTTCCATTGGCACATATCAGAATCTAAAGAAAGGTAGATGGAGTGAGGGAAAAAATGGTTGTATTTATGAAACTTGTATAATAATTTATATATATATATTAATCATATTTGTATGTAAACCTATTCTTTTACACGAGTTATTACATATATTTTACTCATTGCAGGTTTTCAAAATGAATCTGTTATTGTTAGGAGTGATATTGTGTTCAGACGTCTTTGTTGTATGGAAAGAGCGCTAAGACGAAAGAAATAGAATTTAATCCATGGCTCGATTATCGAGAGAACAAGACGACATTTTTATAGTGTCAGTAATATAGTCATAGAAGTGGATATGCAGGCCATATTTTTGCCTGAAGATGACGTCCTTAACTTAAAGAATGACCTGATGAGGTTTACCATTTCGCTTATTTTGGAAATGCACCAACGTAATTTTCATGCTAACTCAGAGATTTCGCAAGCTCAACACTAAGCGTCGCGGAAATGTTTGTCTTATGACATACAAAATAAAACCGCCGAGGCAGAGGAACTTGCTCGTGACTTGCTGATGTGGTCTGTGCGGCACAATAATCTCGAACGCCGCAACCCGCTTATTCTGGCTGGACTAAAACATCTTAGGATCTGTTGCGAATCTAGGCTTAGGAATTTCAAGTCGCCTTAAGATAAATAATCAAAATAAAAGAATATTGAGTTTTTGCAACACAAAACCGAATTAGCTTTGTCTGAACTTCGCAGTCAGTTATCTTCAATCAATCAAATAATGAGTTTAGTAAACGAACATTTCAAATAATATCGATCAGGTTATGGAAGTTCACCATTTGCTGGCTACGTCAGCTTACTATAGTTCGAAAATAGATCATATCCGTGTGAAAATATCACATTTTATTGAGAAATCAAAAGATTATGTAGAAGCTATTACGTTAGCGACAAAGGGTGTGTTATCTCCACACCTCATGCCTATTAAAGATCTGACATTAACTTTGGAAAACGGACGGGAGAAACTAGGTTATATTCCTTTATTAGAACGCCCATAAAGTAGAGTTCTATTATAGCCTAATATCAGTCAGCGTTGAAAAAATTACAGGATTATGATCACTATACCTTTTGATTCTTCCGATGCTTGGCAGGAATCATACAAAATAGCACCGTTTTCCTACTTTCATGACGAATAACTCAGTCCAGTAATATACAATTTTGACGGGGCATGTTCTGATTTCTTGTGATAGGAATCATTTACAGTCATTAAAGACTTAGATAAACTCATTCACTGTTCAGAAGCCATGAATAATAAAATTTGTACAGCTGACTCTTTGAATTCTATCCTATATCAACGGATTCATGTGAGTTAGGCATAGTGCTAAACGGCTCTCTCTCTCATACAAGCGAAGGTTGTCTGGGGAAACTTTATCCCTTTTTTACAGTAATAAATTCAATTACAGAATGAATAATGGCTCCTGGATCCGTTACGACAAAGCCGGTTTCCACGTCGTATGCCGCGGATGGGACCACCGCCCATTCCCCAATCTTTATAGCAGCTGATGGTTGTACGGGGACATCTACAAACTACACCGTCAGAGGGGTCACACGATAATACGTGAGAAGGCGTATTTTTGCGAACTATACTTGGGCGTCTACAATTATCCCATCACTACCTCTCCCATACAACGCGCGGGTGGCTCATCGTTTGACGCAACTGGCTGAGATGAACCACGCGTCACCGACTTATACAGGTGGAGAAAATCTTTGTTACTACATTCTGCTGGCCGTGTTCAGCGTGACGGCCATATTGGTTATCGCCGTCAACATCTTTGCTTGGCGTAGGCTGAGGCGTACACAGAAGGATCTCCAAGGAAACGTATTGTCCCCGTCCAGATGACGTTACCCGTTAAACTCAAGTCGTTTGAGTTTAGGGCCGCCTGAAACTGGCCATTTCATTTTGTGCCTAGGAAAATTGTCTGGAATTGTGTTGTGTGTGAAAAGCAGTCTGTATGCTGGCAAAAATGTAGGACAAGAAAGACTCACGCCTTTGCATTTGAACAGTTAAAGTATTCTCATCGGGCACCTAATAAAATATTATAGCCCAATATTATACATTAATATACTCCTAAAAGGTATTTTTCGGGCACCTAATAAAAGATACCAGCCCTATATATTAATCTGGCCACAATTATACTATTATACAATTGTACCTCATTATATTTACCTATTACAAAGAGTGACAAGTACTCTTTAACAATTATCCATGATCATGTTGTAATCTATCAGTAACCGCTATTCTTAATCAGGTTACCTATTATCATATTAATCATGTATACATGTTAATCTTTTGATTTTTACCTTTTTATTATTTTTGGGTACCTAATCATTATTATTATCAAACATGGATCTAGATTTTCCATGCATTTATCTTTGTTTATGAATATGTCAAAAAGGGTATGTAACAGAACCTTTTTTATGCATTTAATCACTTGTTATGTTTATACCTAAACATAATGTTTACGAGCACGCTCCTAAGAAACAATGTTTAAAGTAACTTTTGTTATTCAAGGCTTGAATGGTAGCTGTCTGCCGAGCCTAATGTAATAAATACATTTTTAGAATTACATGTCTGTAAATAAAAACCCACCCATGACCTGAGGTCATGGCATTAGGAGGGTCCTACGTGACCAATGCAGATCTAGATTACGCTATGCGCTGTCTGCAGTAGCCTGGTTTAAATCTGTTTAGAAATGTCATCGTTTTGCATTACTGATAACTTTGTACAACAACTTTCCATGGGAAGCGTTGACCTGTTAACCAACCTACGCCGGAAACTTGTAACTTCCGAGCCGCGGACTACGTATTTTTTATATGAAATCGCTGAGATAGCTAATGTTTCGCTATCGAACGTGATGCTCTAAAAGTTCAGTTCTTTACCAGCGAACAAAGATATCGGTCTCCCGACCGAACTCTCTCTCTTATTATGGAGTTTCAGAATAAAGTTGTTATACCTTTTTCAACTTATCCGTTTGAATCATCTCCTTTAGTTTAAGAAGAACCACTCTACTAAGATATCACATAGGAGACAGAAGGAACCAGAAATACTTACGAATGACAGTCGTAAGGAGAAACAAACAGTCTTTCGCAAAAGCGAAGAGACTAAAACATTCCTACCGAACCACTGTAAAATATATGCAAGAATATAATGAACCTGAGAGAAATTCCTACCTAACCACTGCAAAATATATGAAGAATATAATGACCCTGAAAGACATTTCGGTAGGAATGTCTTTTAGGCTCATTATATATCCAAGAATATAATGAACCTGAAAGACATTCCTACCTAACCACTGAAATTATATGCAAGAATATAATGAACCTGATAGACATTCCTACCGAAACACTGCAAAATATATGCAAGAATATAACGAGCCTAAAAGACATTCCTACCGAATCACTGAAAATATATGCAAGAATATAATGAACTTGAAAGACATTCCTACCTGACCACTGAAAATATATGCAAAAATATAATGAACCGGAAAGACATTCCCACCTGACCACAGAAAATATATGCAAGAATATAATGAACCTGAAAGACATTCCCACCTGACCACTGAAAATATATGTAAGAATATAATGAACCTGAAAGATATTCCCACCTGACCACTGAAAATATATACAAGAATATAATGAACCTGAAAGATATTCCCACCTGACAACTGAAAATATATGCAAGAATTTAATAAACCTGAAAGACATTCCTACTTGAACACTGAAAATATATGCAAGAATATAATGAACCTGAAGGACATTCCCACCTGACCACTGAAAATATATGTAAGAATATAATGAACCTGAAAGACATTCCCACCTGACCACTGAAAATATATGCAAGAATATAATGAACCTAAAAGACATTCCTACCTAACCATTGAAACTATGTACAAGAATGTAATGAACCTAAAAGACATTCCTACTGAACCACTGAAACTATGTGCATGAATATAATGAACCTGAAAGACATTCCTACAGAACCCCTGAAACTATATGCAAGCTTATAATGAACCTGAAAGACATTCCTACCTAACCACTGAAACTATATGCAAGAATATAATGAAGCTGAAAGACATTCCTACCTAACCACTGAAACTATATGCAAGAATATAATGAATCTGAAAGACATTCCTACCTAACCACTGCAAAATATATGCAAGAATATAATGAACCTGAAAGATATTCTTACCAAACCACTGAAACTATGTGAAAGAATATAATGAACTTGAAAGACATTCCTACCGAACCACTGCAAAATATATGAAGAATAAAATGAACCTGAAAGACAATCCTACCTAACCACTGCAAAATATATGCAAGAATATAATGAACCTGAAAGACATTCCTACCGAACCACTGCAAAATATATGCAAGAATATAATGAACCTAAAAGACATTCCTACTGAACAACTGAAAATATATGCAAGGATATAATGAACCTAAAAGACATTCCCACCTGACCACTGAAAATATATGCAAGAGTATAATGAACCTGAAAGACATTCCCACCTGACCACTGAAAATATATGCAAAATATAATGAACGGTGTAAGAGAAGGACGGTGAGTGGAACTGCCGTTTTCTACGTTACTGGTTGAAGCTTTCGACTGTCAAAAGTTTCACACTGGTTTCTTCGACAAAACCTATCTTCTGACACTGAATCGTACTTACTATTGTCATGCGATGTGTAAGCTATTACTATGACTGTGCCGGTAACATAAACATAAAACGTAACGAGGAATCGGCCAAAATTGACAAATTTTAGGCAGAGGTCACACTGAAAACATAACACTCGCTCTAGGTAGAGCCCGGGGGACTACTGATTGTCTTCTAGTCATTGTCATTGGCAACGTGACCCGCACTCATTCATAGATCCCCCACCTTATTATGACTACTACCCTCTCTTACGTTTGTCTGTGGCGCTTCTCTCGTTGCCAGGTTTCCTGTGTTCATCCAATGACTTTATACCCACAGTAAACTAAAATATGGGAATGAAGGCATTATTATTATTATTGGCACGGAAAAGTTACCAATTTCCTCTTGGAGCCATGCTAGACATCACGCCATGCATACAGCAAATGTCGTATGTAGGCTACACTAAATGATAGGGAACTTTACAATGTCTGCTGCTGTATCAACCACTCATAATTTGAGTTCCACAATAATGTTTAGATAGTTGCGCAACTAAAATGTGGAATTTATAAAGAAATATCAATTGATATATACTTTAATCAGTAAATATTCGGCTAGGAAGAATAAACTCTTAAAAAAATAAACCACTTGTGGAAAAGTAATGATATCAAACGGGAGCTAAATACGTATTTAGAAAAAAGGAATCATTACCTATTTATTTCAACGAGTTGTTCAAGATTACATCAACTTTCGAACTTGTGTTTTGGTAAAACACAGCTTATGCAATAGTAAGCTTTGGCGAGTAAAATTAATTGCATCCTTAATACTTAATTAACCTCGTTAAGATAAAAGAAATCTACAGGTATTTAAGCTTTTTCTTTCATTTATGATTGATGATAGATTAAGGAATGAAATTACTGGAACTCCACCTATATACAGAAACAATCAAAATAAAAACCATTATAAAAAGAATAATAACAATAAAATAAATAAATAGACGAACAAAAAAAACGTACTTTTCTTAAAATAATGACTGACTTTTCCGTGAAATCTGATTTCTTTCTGCGAAAACTCTGTTAACTGTTGTTCACAGGACTGACGTTAATTTTCACCATTGAAAAAGTAAAACAAAACCCAAACCAAAAACTAATCCATTTAAAATCACAAAACTTCGACCCAGGGAATTTAATGATAAGCCAACGGAAAAGTCAAAGAAAGATCAGCGACAAAAGTTCCCGTTAATGAAAGCGAATTGCGGAGGAGAGCGAAGGATAAGTTTTTTTTTTTTTTTTTTTTTTTGTTTAAGAATCTTTGTTCGTACCACGATTTGTGGCAGCTGCTTAATCTTGGAGACTACTTTTACATGGGTTTCGATGGGGCAGTGAACTTTTTAAAATTATTTTGTCTTTTTTTTTCTCTTATTATTTTCTCGTATTTAATTCTGCTGATTGGGTTGGGAAGCAGATTCTGCCGGTTCGTTATTTTTCAAGTTAATAATTAGATCGGTATTTTTATTTATGTAAAGATTTCTGTTTTGTAATTATGTATATCTATTCAGGCACACAAATACAGACATCACAACACAACACACACCAACACCCACACACACACACACACATATATATAATATTTATATATATAATTATATAATATATATATATATTATATATATATATATATGTATATACACACACAACACACACACACACACACACACACACACACACACATATATATATATATATATATATATATATATATATATTATATATATATATATATATATATATTATATATTTTTATATATAATATATATATATATATATATATATATATATATATATATATATATATATATATATATATATATATATATATATGTGTGTGCGTGTGTGTGTGTGTGTATATGTGTGTGTGCGTATGTTTGCACGAGGTTTATTAAGATCACTGCATACGTGTGACTCAAATATAGGCATAAATATCCATTTATGTTTATTTAGCTCCAATGATAATGAAAAGTTATCTAGTTATGTACCATCGAAGGCTGTCTTTGTGAAACCCTACTTCTTCTAGTAAACATTGTTCATTTCACTGAATTTAACATTGTTTTGCAAAAAGTTTATTTTTTATTGTATTGTACTTGAAGTGAAATCTGATGATTTTTGGCTTCAGTGACTATCATAAAACAATTTGATTTTATTCTCGTAGAAACATTAAAATTGTCTCGTCCTAACACAAATGTTACAGGTGTGAGCATGTATACACAATTTGATTTCTGTGTGAAACGTAATTCAACAGCCATTTTTTCCAAAATGACACCCTCTTTTATGGACAACAGAGAGGGAAAACTGCCTGAATTTGAAGACCCTTTTCTTAGACGATCGTTCCGAGTAATTCCAGGTTATACGAACGACTCCTCATTGTCAAGAAAGATATAAAATAAGTAAAAAAATGCTTGAGTTGTCTGTACAGCGTGTGATGCAGTATGTAACTCTCCGTCACGACCCATGAAACTTTTAGCCACTGGCCGGTGATTGTCTGTGTTGTTGGCACCTACAGCTGTGCCAGACATACGATCATGGCTCACTTTAACCTAAAATAAGACTAATACTCAACGGGCTAGAGGGCTGTTATCTGGTATATTTGATGACTGGAGAGTGGATGATCAACATAGCAATTTACAGCCCCTAGCCTCAGTGGATTTTAAGATCTAGGGACGGACAGACAAATAGTCATCTCATTAGTTTTCTTTTACGAAAAAAAATAAGTAAATAAATAAATAAATAAATAAAAAATAAAAGGAAAAAAAAATATAAAGCGCTCTCGCAAAAAGGCCCTCTGAAAGGAGAAGGAGAGTGACAAAATCAATCTCTCCAATCCGTAATTTCCTAATGTAAGAGGCAAAGTCAACACGAAAGAGTCTGTCTAGAGGAAAGATTCTTTGAAGCGGAAAAGATTAAAGAGAATTCTTTAAGAGTGTCTCTCTCTCTCTCTCTCTTGGAAGAAAAGGGGGATGTTTTCGGTAAAGGATTTTCATGCGTGGGGACCAGGAGAGAGAGAGAGAGAGAGAGAGAGAGAGAGAGAGAGAGAGAGAGAGAGAGAGAGAGAAATGAATGCGTCGTAAAAAGGAAGTAAGAGTGAGGATTTTATTAATATACCACACACAAATATTACACACACACACCACACCACACACACATACACACACCACACACACCACACACACATATATATATATATATAATATATATATATATATATATATATATATATATATATTCCGCTTAGCTAGTGCAGTAGTAACATTTTTCATCAACCTTAAAAGCATAGAATTCCTATGTCATTCTAAGACCATAATTCAACAGGGAACTTCCATGATCACTTTTAGTGCATTTAACAAAACAAATAAACAAACAAAAATTTAAGTATCTTCAGGTACAGAGATTATCGGCAGGAGGACTCTGCCTTCCTACCAATTGTTGGCAATGTTCCATTCCTCTTACTATATAAGAGAAGAACTGTCTCTTCTGTTGTATTAATAATTCATAAGCTCCTGAGTTTGAAAGCTGCTGTCACGCTACTCAAAAGGTCTTGACCAATGTTTTTTTTTCTTTTTTATCGTTTTGTGTTTCTCGGACAAGATGTTATCCCTTGGGTTTTCAGTCTTGTTTATTTATTTATACACTGACATTCATTCTGTGGCTATTTTCTAGGGTTGTTTTATATAATAATAATAATAATAATAATAATAATAATAATAATAATAATAATAATAATAATAATAATAATAATAATAATAATAATAATAATAGTAATAATAATAATAATAGTTAACATAAAGATTATAACTAATTTGTAGTTATATGCTCTCTTTATGATCAGAGTACAGCTGCCCTTTCCTAGTAATATATTTGTTTATTTGTAAAATAAAACACAACAGGAAAAGTAAATTACAAACTTCGCCTATACCAGAAATAATAGTGAAACATAATAATAATAATAATAATAATAATAATAATAATAATAATAATAATAATAATAATAATAATAATAATAATACCATTAAACAGGAGACCTCTCCACTTTCACCCAAAGTCCTTTTGAGAGTCGATAACGGAGGACAAATTTACCCACATTGCATCGGGTTCCAAGAGCAAATTCGCAGCTGGATAAGATTCCGCGAAGTAGTCGAAAGTCTTCAACAGTGTTTACTTTGCGAATTCTCGTAGAAAGTTTCCTTCCCTCTTTTAGCTCTCAACGGCGTATTAAACTTTCGAACGTTCCTGTTGATCCAGATTCTCAAGTTAAACAATCGTCGCCTGTCATTTGAAAAGGAAGATCTGCCCCTTGAGACTTCGTTGTGAAGTATTCTGTAAGACATGTTCTCTGTACTTCGTGTTTGAGTATGCAAATTGGAAAGTTTCGATATCAGCTGCAGATTCTCAAACAAAACTCGCGCAAAATAAACACGTTGGCAGTTGACTGTTTAAATCGATAAATATAGGTATAATGCAAAACTTTTTATTGCTATAAAACCTTAGTGGATATATATTTTAAGCTAAACGAAAACCTATCTAATTCATGTAAGATTTGTGATGAACACATACCTTCATCATAAGTACATGAATTAGTTTGGATTTTTATCCACTGTTTTCTGATAGAACATAGATACATCAGTTCTGAAATTTGTATCGTATTTCAAAAATCATTGACGGTTCACAAATATTTGGTTTTTGAGTCAGATAATGCATTTTATTGTAGAATGAATATCAATCTAATGATAAGCATACTTACTATTTTATATTTCGTGCAGAGTGATAGCTCTTATGGTCCACCAGACACACTCTCTCTCTCTTTTTCCGGCGTCAATAACCTCGTTGTGACCCCAGCAAGTACCAATCAATCAATCTATCTATCTCTCTCTCTCTCCGGTGTCAATAACCTCGTCGTTGCGTCGCCAACAAGTACCAATCAATCAATCTATCTCTCTCTCCCCTCTCTCTCTCTCGATAATTGCCACATTG
>NC_061096.1:49219271-49224271 GCF_015104395.2 Macrobrachium nipponense | reverse complement strand
ATGAGATTATAGGCAAGATAATTTTTCTTTAAGTAACGAAGCCTTCGGAGATAACAATAAATGCCGTCAGTTTTACGGAAAGAGGCCACGTTCGATTTCACATTTATCAGATACAGTGGCATCACTATAGTTACTGTACTACTGGGTTGCAAGGACCCAATAAATCTTTAAAAAATTATTAAAATCTTTATCGATAATATTTCATACAAAAAACTTACATCTTCTTTGACGATAAACAAGAAGCTTATTTCTACGAACCCAGCCATTGGATTGCATGCATAATTCTGGTATGATTTGTAGTTCATCAAACTAATTACGATCTCTATGGAACGTATCTCCAGAAACGAGTTTCAGTAGAACAAAACTTGGTCAGAGTTTAAAACATACTACCGATGGTCTACGGCATTCACAGAAAGATCCAGCCTACGTTACCTAAACACCGTAACACTCCACAAACAACACAAGACCGGAGAGTGGGCTTAGAGTTTCGGGGCCTGGTCAGGCTTGAGAATATTACCTCACTTTCCCCATGGAAAGTGCACTTTCTTCAAAATCTTTTTAGTAAAGCTAATTAAATGCAGCTGTAATGTCTAAGGTTCCTTCAATTTAAATGCACGTGAATGCAGTCTGACTTATTTTTGCCGGTGTCCACCTGTCGCTACTTGTGTTCCTGGAACAGGCTGCTACTTTCTTGGGAAAGTATGGGCTCCTTACTGCACAATTCAGGGAGAAGAAACTATAAAACGCTCGTTCAGTCGATGATGGGGCTACAGCGTAATGTATTCTGCAGAAATAGTCTATTTATAATAAACGAAAAGTAACTCTGTTTCCTAAAACGAAAACAAGAAATAAAGTCAGTGATCAACTCATTCAACTGTGGGATAAATGTGCAAGGACAAAACAGATAATAATAATAATTAATAATAATAATAATAATAATAATAATAATAATAATAATAATAATATAATAATAATAATAATAATAATAATAATAATAATAATTATGACTCATTTATAAGGAATCCTACAATAATTAAGCGACGGCCTAATCCCAATGAGATTCTAAGCCGAATGAATTTGGAATAGCATATTTGATGTTACTTCTAAGAACGTTAAAATTTTCAGAACTGAAGGCTATTAGCAATGCTGGCGACAGAGGAATGATAAAACTGTTTACTTTGAAGTGAACCTTACCTGCACCTGTGTTGTCCTGTTTATTTTTCTGAGACTCAGAAATTCCCACGCAAGGTAAATAATAATTTCATACTGTGTAAAAATAACATTTTATTCTGATAGCAAATGGAATATTATGAACGTAAGAATTAGGCAAAGCTTTTTGTTTTAAAGCTTGGAAAGTCACACATTTTTGCCAGAAAAGGTCTTTCGTATTGATGGTTTCATAAGTATATATATATATATATATATATATATATATATATATATATATATATATATATATATATATGATATATATTATATATATATACATACATATATATATATATATATATATATATATATATATATATATATATATATATATAGATATATATATGTCTGTAAACTTATATAAGTCTGACAAAACACATAGATTTAAGGGCATGATAACATTAGTAAGTATATACATATCCATAGATTTCCGTCCATAATTATATACAAAGTATTCATATATACACAATCATTCATACATAATTACAATCATACATAGAACACAATGCATGTTCTCAGTTTAATTAAAATAAGTTAATATTGGTCACATATGCAATTAGAAACATTGAAATGAGCACAAAACCATGTCTTTTGAAGAAGAACTGGAATAATTTATGAATTTTTGCTCAAATTTATGGTCATAGGACAACAACATTAATTTTCTTAAATGTTTTTTTTTTTTTTGTAGAGAATTTTATTCAGAGAATCAATAAAGATATAACATCTTCAATTATGAAAGAATCGCACACATATATGTATGTACATTTCACGTTAAAAATCCTAAGAAATTTTTAGGTATTTGTATTTACAAAAAGAGTTCTAACCTGCTTACCCTTGAGGTCACCTAAGAGTTATATTCCAAGTTCTCTTTACTGCTCTTCAATCACACGTTTGTCATTTCAATTTTCACTTACATATTCCTTATTTTTCGAAGATGTTACGGTGTTGATGAAATGAAGAAATAATTGTCATGCCTTCCACTTTTCATCAAAACATTTTCAATTCTCTTGGCGTAAGTTTGCTTAATTTTCAATGTTTTCCCCTTTCCTCCTGACAATATCTTTAACATTGATTATATATGTGATTTACTCTGTATTTATATAAGGCATCTTACATTATAAATTGAATGACATGTCAATAATATCAACAGTTATTCATAACCACTGTCACTCTACGATAATATATTTCATATGAATGTGCATGACGAAATCTAACGCTAGATAAATTTTTAAATGACTTTATGACACTTCAATAACTTCTAAACATCTTTACCAAAATACGTTTTAGAAAACGTTTGTTGATTTCAGAACTATTTTCTGTGTGAGTGACTAGAAGGGAAATTAATTTTTTCATAAATCACGTCACTGTAAATAGACCATTAAGAAAATCGTCTTAGAAAACGTTCTGTGTTGTGACACGAACGAAACAGTGACACGACTGTCATAAGTTATGTCACCGTAATTCGACCATTATGAAAGTCGTCTTAGATAAACATCTGCTGATTTCAAACTTCTTTCTACGTGTTGTGACAAGAAGTGAGAAAATTCATGTGTCTCAAGGTATGTCATTGTAAGTCGACCACTAGGAAGGCAATTTGAAAGGCAAGTACGAACGTGTCACCAGGTTTACAGTTCTCATTCGTCACCAGTTCTACTGAGTGTTTTTATCTCGTCTCGTGAAACGAATTCGTTCTCTCCCTACCCAGAAGACAGCTGTGTTTCTCTCATGACAGGGAGTGTGTCAACCTGGACAGTGTAGAGAAGCAGATCTGGAGACTGCAACGTGGACTCCAGATTACTCTTCAGGCCACTGGGATGTGTACTGCAAGAGCTGGAACAGAAGACAAGGAAGATATCGGAATGACAATAATTATCGTTTAGTTCAAAATATGAAGACTAGTAGTGAAAATCATGAGGCAGAACCTCCCATTTACACACACTTTTAGTAAGTAGTAGTTAGTGGAATTCAAACATTGGCTTGTTTCATTCTTCCTGATTCACAGCCTACTGTTGAGGACTCTCAATAGCAAATCGTTCAACAGAAGATAAGTAATTTCTTTGTCTTGTTTTCAGTAGGTAACTAATAGAAATAAAACATTAGATATTTCATGATAATAAGACATTCTTGTCACACTTCAGCCATATGTATTGATTAGCATATATACTGAAAGGTTATCACTAACAACTTCATTGATTGATTTAAGGATATTATTTATAAGTACAATCTAATTTTGGAATGGGCATCACATTCTGCCAGGGGCATGCTCGAAAATCTCTTGCCCACAGAACTATATCTAGTATGACACTTACCTCAAAGGCTCAGGAGACAAATGCTCCCCAAACGCGATAGGCTGAGCCTGGTAAGCACTTCCCTCTAGTGGGTCGTACAGAGTGGAGGTGGTCGGCGATCTTATCGTGGAAACCGACCTCACCTGGGGAAGGAGGCTTCTTTTGAGTACAGCAAGGAACCAGGCCGCTGAAACGGCCAGCTGACTGTCAGGACCCCAGCAGGAGAGGCCTGTACAGACCGACCAATGGGATCTTGAAGCTGTCTGTGCTTTTGTCAGGCGTCTCGTAAAATCTGTGCCTGTGACTCTTCAAGAGAGAGGAGATGAGATACATCGTCAGGCATGTTAGGAGAAGCACGACTCCCAGGAGCCCTACGACTGTCAGCAAAGATATTCGGTAGATTCCTCCTGAGTGAACCTCTGTTTCAGCAGTGGTGACGTAACAGCAGGAGATTTCGAGCCAATATCCAGTGCCGTCTTCATAACCGAGACAAAACTGGTAATTTGCCTGAGGACTCAAGTGTCTGATGGACAACGTTTTCCTAGATGGACTGACATCAATGACTTCCTTCTCCTCTAACTCTGTTCCATTATCACTCACTTTATTGTAAACTATTTTGTATGAAGGGAATGCGCGTTTTTCAGTTCCATTCCAAACTAACGTGACGTATGTTGACGTAACGTGAACCGGAAACAAGAAAATATCTAAGCCAGCTGCACTTAGCGTTACGGAACTTCTCGCGCTCCCGACAGTGTTTTGAGCCACACAGGTGTAAGTCCCGCTATCCGCTGGCTCCAGGTGGTAATAAACTAAAGTCCCAGGAGGGAAGAATCGTCTAGTGATTTCATTTAAAGTGGAATTCACCAGTGAATTATCTGGCAATATCCAATGCAGCTGCGGAATGGGCGACCCGAGAGCTCGGCATTCTATGACTTGCCTCTCACCTATTTGCCCAACAATGTATTGTCCCTGGGTTAAGTTCAGAACTACTGGAGGACAAACCTTCGGTAACCTTGATATATCAAGGTACTTCAGAAGCTTGTGCTCATATTCAGCCGGTGTCTGGCAAGATACATGCTCTGCCTCACACAGGGTTATGTTTTTGGTATTAGTGTCTTTACTGACTAATTTTCTAAGCCATCTCACATTACAGTCACACCTAAATGGATTGTCGTGAATGCACAGCTGCATCCCTTAGGCAAAAACTGATGCATTTCCTTCTGTAGCCCTTGAAGATTATTGTTATTGAGGTGAAGTTTTCTCAGCGAATCAACGTTCATGAAAGCAAGAGGATCAATATAAGTAAGCTTCTGATTATCTGTTATTTGTATCAAAGTGACGTTCACTAGATTATAAAAGGCTTTCGCGTCGATGATAGCCAATTCAGGCATCCGGCTTAGGCTAATGTTGATGACGCTGAGATGAGAAAAATCTAGGGGTTTAATTTTATTGAGGGGATTCTGGTCTACTGCTAGTGTTTCTAAGACTGGAAGACTTTGGAAC
>NC_061096.1:49211771-49214271 GCF_015104395.2 Macrobrachium nipponense | reverse complement strand
TAAGTTTTGTAGGACATCTTCATGAGGACTGGTCAAGATTCATAACCCTTTTTCCCTGCCCTGCTGATCAGATATATATACTATAGTAGATATTTAAATATATAGATATATAGATATTATTATATATACTATAGATATTACATATATATGCCTATATATATATATAGTATTACACCATCCACACCTAACATTACATACATACATAATCATAACCACATACATACATACGCACACATTATGTGAGGTGGTGATTTCAAGGTTGCCTGCATACATACATGCATACATGTAACAATACAGAAAATAATGATAGATCGAGAAATTAAGACATACTTTACTAAAGCTGAAATATTTCAAGGAAAGAATTCCTTTTGGAGAATGAAACGTTCATAAAATATTAAACTTCTGCTCCAACTTGTGTCTTTTGTGAGAGCCTTGCAGACTTTGCGGTTTAATTATTAAGCAGGCAAGTAACAAAAGTATAAAAATTAGTGGATTTTCATCCATGGCTGTGAGCATACAGTTCATGTATGAAGGTGTGAGTGCGAATAAAAAGTGTAGAATTAAGAAAGCAATCATATAAAAAGTGTCTAATTTTAATATCATTTACCACGTAAGTATTTCACTTAGAATTTAAGCTTTCCCATTTCTCAATAATCATTCTAGCAACAAATGTATTATGAAAGTTAACTATACTG
The DNA here is from genome assembly GCF_015104395.2 of Macrobrachium nipponense. Taxonomy (NCBI): domain Eukaryota; kingdom Metazoa; phylum Arthropoda; class Malacostraca; order Decapoda; family Palaemonidae; genus Macrobrachium; species Macrobrachium nipponense. The sequence goes on along the minus strand of NC_061096.1, from coordinate 49,213,576 downwards.
TTTCCCTTAAAGATAGGTCAATGCAAGAATGAAGTTATTCTAATTTTCGATTTATCTCTACTTACTTGTATATGATTAAGGCATACCTTAATTTAAAATGATTAGTAAATAAAAAAAAAAAACAGTATTACATTCAGACAAAAACATTCACAATACAATAAACGCAGACTGATATATAATAATTTTTTTTTCATTCCTTTTTCCAACAAAATTTGCAAATCATGCAAATTACACAGTATGTGATGCAACCTGGTTAATAGGTATTTTAGTTTAGGTAAATTAATTTTTTTTTCTGTTTATGCTTTGAAAGTATGACGAAAAAATAGAAAGTATGTAACGTTGAGGGCGATAGCACGAGAAAGTTGTTATATTCCACATAAAGTTTAGGAAAAAACTTTCATAACAATAGCAAATATATACTCAATTCATAATTTCTCACCTCAGCCTTACTCTTTTTCCCTAGTATAATAATAATAATAATAATAATAATCTAATGAATAATAAATAACAATAATAAAATAATAATAATTAATAATAATTCCCATGACAAAACTACTACAGAAAGATGGATGCCGGGTACCAACTCAAGAAAGAGGCAACAGAATCAACCATCTGATGTTCATGGACGACATCAAGCTGTATGATAAGAGCATCAAGGAAATAGATACCCTAATCCGGACTGTAAGGATTGTATCTGGGGTCATCAGGATGGAGTTTGGAATAGAAAAATGCGCCTTAGTCAACATACAAAAAGGCAAAGTAACGAGAACTGAAGGGATAAAGCTACCAGATGGGAGCAACATCAAACTCATAGACGAGACTGGATACAAATACCTGGGAATAATGGAAGGAGGGGATATAAAACACCAAGAGATGAAGGACACGATCAGGAAAGAATATATGCAGAGACTCAAGGCGATACTCAAGTCAAAGCTCAACGCCGGAAATATGATAAAAGCCATAAACACACGGGCAGTGCCAGTAATCAGATACAGTGCAGGAATAGATGGAATGGACGAAGACAGAACTCTGCAGCATAGATCAGAAAAACCAAAGGAAACATATGACAATACACAAAGCACTACACCCAAGAGCAAATACGAGCAGACTATACATAACACAGCGAAAGGAAGGAGAGAGGAAGGGACTTACTAAGCATAGAGGACTGCATCAACATCGAGAACAGAGCACTGGGCAATATCTGAAATCCATTGAAGACGAGTGGCTAAAGAGTGCATGGGAAGAAGGACTAATAAAAGTAGACGAAGACCCAGAAATATACAGAGACAGGAGAATGAAAAAACAAACGAACAGAGGACTGGCCCAACAAACCAATGCACGGACAATACATGAGGCAGACTAAAGAACTAGCCAGCGATGACACATGGCAATGGCTACAGAGGGGAGAGATAAAGAAGGAAACTGAAGGTATGATAACAGCGGCACAAGATCAGGCCCTAAGAACACGATATGTTCAAAGAACGATAGACGGAAATAACATCTCTCCCATATGTAGGAAGTGCCAATACGAAACAAAAAATGAAACCATAAACCTCATAGCAAGCGAATGTCCGGCACTTGCACAGAACCAGTACAAAAAGAGGCATGATTCAGTGGCAAAAGCCCTCCACTGGAGCCTGTGCAAGAAACATCAGCTACCTTGCAGTAATAAGTGGTATGAGCACCAACCTGAGGGAGTGTAGAAAACGATCAGGCAAAGATCCTCTGGGACTATGGTATCAGAACGGATAGGGTGATACGTGCAAATAGACAGACAAAGTCAAGAAGAAAGTATCACTCATTGA
>NC_061096.1:49199271-49209271 GCF_015104395.2 Macrobrachium nipponense | reverse complement strand
TGCACTAAAAATGAGATAAATGGGGAAATGGTTAAGTAATTTACAATTAAGGATTAAGACTGTAGCTTCAAAAGTTATTGTGCTGAAATCATTGGTCGTTTTTATGGTTTAATGATGCGAATATATGCCTTGCGAAATAAACAAATTATCAAGTAATACATTCTCATAGTTTTACTGTACCAAGCGATGATCAGACTGAAGGTCGATATTTTGATCAATCCTAGCATGGAAAAATAATATTTCACCAAATTATAATTTGGTCATTTTTTCAAGCAAATTATTAATTATGACATGCGTTAAAGATAAAAATAAATTTTGGGGGGATTTTGAAGATTGGTTTCATGGAATAGTCCTGAAATTTTTGTAGTCCGATTATTTCACATAGAAAACTTTAGTAAGTTTTTAAAAACAAAAATATTTTTAAAAAATGTAAAATATATATATAACTATATATATATATATAATAATAATATATATATATATATATAATCAAATTACGATGACATTAATATGTGTTTGATTAGGCTTCGATACCGTAAGAAAAAATATATCTAGAACTATCTTATAAACTACCTCACTAAAAATTTACAATTAAAAAGCATTTTACATCAAAATTTAGAAAACATGCTTAATAGATACATAGGCTTACCTTCAATCGTGTCTACATGTGGTTAAATTGTCTTTTCAAAGAAATGTTTATTTTTATTCAATCCACTGTCTCTGCTGAGTATTCATTTTCATCTACGAAAAATTTTGCAATTCGTTAATAATGCTTCTGCATGTCCGTACATCAAAGTGTATATATGATTGATTAGACACTGTCTAATTATTAGAAAAAGTTCTCAAAGTTTTTCCAATCGTACACATCATCATCTTCGTAGAGAAGGGTCGCCACTACAGGGCCAGGAGCCAGAGCTGCAAACCACCTTTCTCAACGACGGCTGAGGGGCAACTGAACGCCTAACACGAACACGATTCTGAACTCCTCCGTACCAAACTGGGGGTATATGGTAGCCACCTTTAGCGAGTTGGCAACCTGTCGAAGTCTCTCTCTCTCTCTCTCTCTCTCTCTCTCTCTCTCTCTCTCTCATTTTTTTAAACGAGATTGTTTATTTTATTCTTTCGAACTTGGTCTTTCTCACGAAGAATGGTCTCGGATTTGAGAGGCTGAATTGGTCTCACTTATAGAAGGCATCTTTGTTAAAGTCTCATTTCTTGAAGGATATTTCTTGCAAAATTCTTCTTCTTCTTCTTTCGAGTCTTTAAATACCTCTTCTGGCGTACTACATGAGGGAAGCATCTCCTGCCCTATGGCGAGTAAGGCACTTACTAGAGAAAGATGATATTGAAAGAATAAAGATGCTGTGTTCATAATGAATTTTTTTTCTATTTAAACGTATTTTCACAAGCTCTCTCTCTCTCTCTCTCTCTCTCTCTCTCTCTCTCTCTCTCTCTCTCGTGTAAAACTACTCAGCATAGAAGGATGGCCTTAAAAACAAGATATGTTTATAGAGAAAGAATATTCCTTTTTAACTTGATCGTATTTCAATACGTTCTCTGTCAGTCTGTCTGTCTGTCTCTCTCTCATCTTTCAATTTCATGTTAGAAAGGTGAAATTAAAAAAAATTGTGTTTATATAGAAAGAATATTCTTTTATTTTTATTATATTTCAATAAGCTCTCTCTCTCTCTCTCTCTCTCTCTCTCTCTCTCTCTCTCTCTCTCTCTCTCTCTCGTGTGTGTGTCTCTCTCAATCTCTCAATCTCATGTTAGGAAGATGAAATAAAAAAAACTGTGTTCATATTGAAAGAATATTTTTTTTTTATATTTTTACTGTATTTCAATACGTTCCCTCTCTCTCTCTCTCTCTCTCTCTCTCTCTCTCTCTCTCTCTCTCTCTCTCTCCTCCTGTGTGTGTGTCTCTCTCTCTCAATCTTTCAATCTCATGTTAGAAAGAAGAAATAAAAAAACTGTGTTCATATAGAAAGAATGTTTTTTTCTACTTTTATTATATTTCAATACGCTCCCGCTCTCTCTCTCTCTCTCTCTCTCTCTCTCTCTCTCTCTCTCTCTCTCACGTTAGAAAGAAGAAATAAAAAAAACTGTTGTTATATAGAAAGAATATTTTTATTAATTTTTATTATGTTTCAATAAGTTCTCTCTCTTTCTCTCTGTCTCTCTGTCTCTCTGTCTCTCTCTCTCATGTTAGAAAGATGAAATAAAGAAAACTGTGTTCATATAGAAAGAAATATTTTTTCTACTTTTATTGTATTTCAATACGTTCCCTCTCTCTCTCTCTCTCTCTCTCTCTCTCTCTCTCTCTCTCTCTCTCTCTCTCTCTCTCTCATGTTAGAAAGATGAAATAAAGAAAACTGTGTTCATATAGAAAGAATATTTTTTTCTACTTTTATTGTATTTCAATACGTTCCCTCTCTCTCTCTCTTTCTCTCCTGTGTGTGTGCCGGGGGGTGGGGGGTGGGTTAAGGTACATATTTACTGGCTCTCGAAATCTATTTGTTTTCCACTATGCACAGAACATTAGCCTGTGTTAGCACTCGAGCTATTGTTGCCGATCTTTATTCGTCAGGAATTTTGGAATAAGGGCCCTATTTGCCTTCGCCTTTTTCCCCGGACGAAATTGAAAAGTGAAGGAACTCGAGCATGCGCAGTGATACTTCGCTGTACGAAAGGTAGCGAGACGAACAGACGAAGGCTACGTGTTTGTGTTGACTCGGGAATATGTCTGTGAAATGCCATTTGCGTCGAACACGAACACTCATACTTTTTTTTTTTATGACTTTCACATTGGTGAAAGCCCTTGAGAATGAAATGTCAGCACTTGAGTGAAAATTTATTTTATCTTTTAACTTTTTCCCCGACAACTGGTGTTTACTTTAGTCTAGGATTTGCCATCGCAAAGACGTCTAATCCTGATGTAAGGGATTTTTTTCCACTGCACATTTGTCGAGATTCTAATAAAGCCCTCGAAGTGAATGCTTTTATTTTTTACTTTTATTTCGTACTTATTTTTAAATGTGGCATTGTTATACATATACATGTACATATACAGACATACAAACACACACATTTACATATATATATATATATATATATATATATATAATATATATAGTATATATATATATATATATATATATATATATATATATATATATATATATATATATATATATATTTATACGTATGTATATATATAAATATATATATATATATATATATGTATGTATGTATGTATATATGTAGTGGCATGTAGCGTGATGATTTTTAGAAAATTTTTAGAATTAGCAGTGCAGGACACTGCTTTCGTTTTTAATTGACAGGTTTATTTGCAAATTGAGGGTTATGTTATGAATATGTTATGTATTGACGTAATACTCATTCTTTGAGATTTTTTAATTCGTAATTTTACTAAGAAATACTTTAATTATAATAATTTTACATTAACATTCGTAATTGTTTGTTATTGATGTAATATTTATTTCTTGCTTTTAGCTGAAGATGGGTCTTTGTCTCAAAACGTCGCTAGCAATAAAGAATCATGTAATGTGCCATGTCCTTCCGTATCCCCGTACCTATTTCATCGAGGATTAGCCCACCAGCGATGAAGAATATATATATATATATATATATATATATATATATATATATATATATATATATATATATATATATATATATATGAATAAATTTTTGTCATGGAGAACTATTAAGTTTTTCTTAAATAAACATATATAATATTCTCAATAATATTTGCCCCAACAGAAACTAGAGAAATTTGTGTCCACCCATCTTGAAAATTAACTTTAAAAATCAAAACAAAATTCAAGCCGTTTTACCAAGGAATTATTATCACGCAGGTAAACCAATCTTTAATATTTCGCTCAGTTTCCGTGTAAGATTCCTCCAGTAACGAAAGCGAACTTATAATGAAGCAAATCAATATAACTGGATTACAGATGATACCTTCACGTAAATTGCGAGTTTATTTTGCTTTATGTCAAGTCTGGAATCTAATTAAACCAGACTCCTTTTGGAGCTTAGCTGAACTTTATAGTTTCCAGGAATAGTCTCGACCAGCTCCAGGAATCCAAATTATGAACTTGATCCGGGGATAAACGCATTGCAAGTCCCGGCAGAAGAAGGATTTGCAACTCGATGAGGTTTTAATCTGGAAATTGGCTCGGGCTTAAAGTAAATCTGTATTTTCAGCTGTCTGTCTATCTAATTGTCTACCTATTTATCTATAGAGCTATCTATTTTTCTGTTTATGAAATACATGCTTAATAACTCTTGGATATATGAATTTGCTTTTTTCTGTTTGCTTGAACATTTAAAGAAGAAAAATTTCGTTCTAGATCGATGGATTGTGAAAAGTTAGACTATATTCAATTTTAGGATACGCCACCTCTTTCAACTATTCAAACTCTAATGTAAGCTGAAGAAATATTGAGTTCTAAAATGCCCAGACACAAGAGATACTATGTGCTTTAAAGTAATGTTTTTCTCATTCCTTACATGGAAGGAAGGTTACAAGCTATACATGTATTGCTAATGCATCCTAAATGATAATGCTTTCATAGCAGTGTACCATTCCAAACTACACAGATTTATAAACAGTGAGGTTTTGGAACAGTTTTGACATTTGATCAAAGGGCAAAACTGATTTGTAAATTTTGTGATTACATTTTTGAAAGTATAAATAATAATTATTTTAACAAATGTTCATGGAGGAACTTTAGCCATTGAAACTGTCCAACATATTAGTTCCAACATATTAGTAAGAAATGAAATGTGGTTAAGATAGTTTATAATAATGATATCCATGAACAAAGTGCAGCTAAGGGAGCACAGTAAAGAGGTCATGTTGCGAGTTCCTGATATTATTGGACGGACGACTTTATTTTCTCCATTCTTACAAAACAGTAAAATCATAACTCTGGTAAACATTTAAAAGATATATAAAGTAGTGAAGAATCCACCCTTTCGAGTAAACCCATCTTGAACGCTGAATATCCTGACACATGCAACTTATATTACAAGAGTCACAAGAGAATGACGTTTTGTTTCTTAAACAATAGCCTGGACATCATTATATGAATTGCAATATAATGTCCCCGAAGATTCGTGTCTTGACTTGGTCACTTAGAATTGAGATAGTTATTCGTAGAGCGGTCTTAATTTAAAAGAGGGCGTTGCTCCAAATACACTGTATTTACAAATACAATTGAAGTCACTCGTTTCAACGTTTAAAACGTTTTGATAATCAGCTGAAACTCTTGGCGTGACCTCCTTTTAGAATTCAGTAATGCAAATGAGAGTTCAGCATATCTGAATTTCTCTTAGAAAAAACGTATGAAATATTTTTTTAGCTTGAAAAAATCGTTTGTGGGACCCCTTTTGGATTCATAAGTGCAAATGGAATTGAAATCATATTTAAATTCCTCTCAGTTAGAACGTTGCACTTAGGTTACACAGAGAAGCTGTCGGCTGGGTTTACGAAATACAATCAATGACTGCTTTCTAAAACGAGATATAATGTAGTATGAAAGGCCTTCAAAATGCATTATTTACGCGTCCTAATGTGCTGTCTTGTATTACTGCTCATCAAAACACAATAAAAACACTGATAATCCTTTCAGCTGCGTAAACATCGTCAACATTTTTATGACAATTCAACTTTGCAAACATTCCTGTGACAATTCAGCATCACATCAAGATTCCAGTTGGAAACCAATTTTTTTCTTTCTCTCACTCTTTTCCCTCACTTCCTGATTCCAGATTTCAATTTACCGGAGAGCTGGAATCCGGTAATGTCCTTGGCCTCGTTCCATTCCCCACCCCCCACCCCACCCCCTTCTCCCCCGCCCCCTACCCCCAGACTCCTGAAGCTTTAATGGAGACACTTGCAGCCATTGAAAAAGCTTAATGAAGAGATCTTAATTATACGGTTCCACTAATTGCTCTCCGGCCTATCAGAATCCCAGGAACTCATTTTCACTTTCTTGAGTTCCCTCCTTCCCATTTTTTCTCCCTTCGGTTTTTTCTTATTCAGTTACCCCATTTCCTCTTCATTTTTACTTCGTAATGAGAGTAAATTAGAGCCCTGATTTACATTTTCTCAAATAGCTTTTATTCAATGGTTTAATTTGAATAGTTTTGGGGCTCACGTAATGCTGACTTTCTACAGCAAAATTACATTTCTTCCTCATTAACTTGTCTGAAATATATTTTTAGATACCTGAGATATTTTTTTAATACAGCCTATGTCATCGTTCATCATTAAAATCTAGACTTTTTGTAAATATTTTCTTTTTCTAAATTCCATTTTCTAAAAGAATGACTTGAAATTCGAGTTTGTATGTAAAGGTTTTTTCATGTATTTTGAATTCCATTTCCTAAAAGAATTACTGTAAATTCTTATAAAATCAGTTTCCTTAAAGAATGACAGTAACAAAGTAAACATTATTTTTTTTGTCGAAAAATGGGATTTCTAATAGTAGTTCCTTCTGTTTTCAACGTGAGAGAGAGAGAGAGAGAGAGAGAGAGAGAGAGAGCGACTGAGGAGGGAGAGAGAGAGAGAGAGAGAGGGAGAGAGAGAGAGAGAGAGAGAGAGAGAGAGAATAAATGCATATTCGGCCCATATGTGATTTTGCTACTAACCACCGAATATGTAAGAGTTTTTTCATGTATTTTAAATTCCATTTCATAAAAGAATTACTATAAATTCTTATAAAATCAATTTCCTTAACGAATGACAGAAACAAAGTAAACATTATTTTTTTTTGTCGAAAAATGGGATTTCTGATAGTTCCTTCTGTTTTCAACGAGAGAGAGAGAGAGAGAGAGAGAGAGAGAGAGAGAGAGAGAGAGAGAGAGAGAGAATAAATGCATATTCGGCCCATATGTGCTTTTACTACTGACCACCGAAATATGTCCGCAGTTTCACTAGGAAGAGAATAAATTAGTCCCATCGATATATGGAATACCAATAGACAATTACCAGAATTCCAATGCCCATATTTTTCCAGCTTCGTATTGGAACTTCCAATTTTGCCTTGCATGAGATCGAACGCCAGAAAATGCAGCATTGCACTTTTCAACTATGAAATGATTGATGGTCATTCATTAATTATTTTTGAAAAGGGTAAATTAGAAACGATCGGCCATAGCAAATTAATTTCTAAACCAGCTCTGAAATTATACAGTTCTTTTTAATCATGGGTTTTCTATAATAAAAAAAAGAGTTCCATTTGACTTGTTTCCTTTTTTTAATCGAATTCACTGAAGTAAAGGGTGATTAAAAGGCTTTATCGAATGTATTTCAGGGTTCAGAGACTACTAAAAAATAAGTGTACTTAAGTTTTGAGACTTTCCAAGCAAATGCCTCTTCCCAATTTGTTTTAATTAGATTTTTATCACTTTTTTTTGTCATCGCATGTCTGTAAATCTGTCTTTATTTTGTAAACAATATCGTGTCTACGGCTGTCTGTCTGTCTATCATCGTATTTTTGTAAATCTGTGTTTGCGTGTAGACTCTCTCTCTCTCTCTCTCTCTCTCTCTCTCTCTCTCTCTCTCTCTCAGACTTACCTCGTTTTAATTTTCTTTTAACTTTGCCCTAAATATTTTTTGCATTAAGATGGACTTTTTCCGTTCCCACCCCCCATTCCCCCCCCCTCCCCTCTCTCTCTCTCTCTCTCTCTCTCTCTCTCTCTCTCTCTCTCTCTCTCTCTCTCTCTCTCTCTCTCAGATTTACTTTGTTTTAATTTTCTTTTAGCTTTGTCCTAAATATTTTGTGCATTAAGATTAACGTTTTCTCTCTCTCTCTCTCTCTCTCTCTCTCTCTCTCTCTCTCTCTCTCTCACACACACACATATTATCTTAATTCGTTGTCCTTCCTCATAAAGTGTGTCGCTCTCCGGTGCTCTATTTTTATTTTGCTTCCACGAAAATATCACGTTTGGCGCCTCCGTTAATTAAGAGCCCGACACCTCTCTCTCCTCTCCATCACTCTCCACCAACAAAAAGAAGAAAACACACTAATAAAATTAAAAATAGAAAGTACTCGTGCTTGCTGACACATACTACCTTTCGTAAGTATGAAAGAGGTGTAGAAGACACACCCCCATTCCCCACTTACCCCCCGACCCCCACCCACACAAAAATTATTCTATATCCTCTCTGAACAGTTTCTAATAATAATAATAATAATAATAATAATAATAATAATAATAATAATAATAATAATAAAGAAAGGTAATGATAAGGTATCATCAGTGAAAGGCTATACAACTACCTAGAGGAGACAAACACCATCCCCCACCAACAGAAAGGCTGCAGAAGGAAGTGTAGGGGCACAAAAGACCAGCTCCTGATAGACAAAATGGTAATGAAGAACAGTAGGAGAAGGAAAACCAACCTAAGCATGGCATAGATAGACTATAAGAGAGCCTTCGACATGATACCACACACATGGCTAATAGAATGCCTGAAAATATATGGGGCAGAGGAAAACACCATCAGCTTCCTCAAAAATACAATGCGCAACTGAAATACAATACTTACAAGCTCTGGAATAAGACTAGCAGAGGTTAATATCAGCAGAGGGATCTTCCAGGGCGACTCACTGTCCCCACTACTCTTCGTGTTAGCCATGATTCCCATGACAAAAGTACTACAGAATATGGATGCCGGGTACCAACTCAAGAAAAGAGGCAACAGAATCAACCATCTGATGTTCAAGGACGACATCAAGCTGTATGGTAAGAGCATCAAGGAAATAGATACCCTAATCCAGACTGTAAGGATTGTATCTGGGGACATCAGGATGGAGTTTGGAATAGAAAAATGAGGCCGTTAGTCAACATACAAAAAGGGCAAAGTATAAGTAACGAGATCTGAAGGGATAAAGCTACAGATGGGAGCAACATCAAACACATAGATGAGACTGGATACAAATACCTGGGAATAATGGAAGGAGGGGATATAAAACACCAAGAGCTGAAGGACAGCGAATCAGGAAAGGGAAATATATGCAGAGACTCACAAGGCGATACTCAAGTCAAAACTCAACGCCGGAAATATGATAAAAGCCATAAACACATGGGCAGTGCCAGTAATCAGATACAGCGCAGGAATAGTGGAATGGACGAAGGCAGAAATCCGCAGCATAGATCAGAAAACCAGGAAACATATGACAATACACAAAGCACTACACCCAAGAGCAAATACGGGACAGACTATACATAACACGAAAGGAAGGAGGGAAAGGACTACTAAGTATAGAGGACTGCGTCAACATCGAGAAAAGAGCACTGGGGCAATATCTGAAAAACCAGTGTAAGCGACGTGGCTAAAGAGTGCATGGGAAAGAAGGACTAATAAAAGTAGACGAAGACCCAGAAATATACAGAGACAGGAGAATGACAGACAGAACAGAGGACTGGCACAACAAACCAATGCACGGACAATACATGAGACAGACTAAAGAACTAGCCAGCGATGACACATGGCAATGGCTACAGAGGGGAGAACTAAAGAAGGAAACTGAAGGAATGATAACAGCGGCACAAGATCAGACCCTAAGAACAGATATGTTCAAGAATGATAGACGGAAATAAACATCTCTCCCATATGTAGGAAGCGCAATACGAAAAATGAAACCATAAACCACATAGCAAGCGAATGTCCGGCACTTGCACAGAACCAGTACAAAAAGAGGCATGATTCAGTGGCAAAAGCCCTCCACTGGAGCCTGTGCAAGAAACATCAGCTACCTTGCAGTAATAAGTGGTACGAGCACCAACCTGAGGGAGTGATAGAAAACGATCAGGCAAAGATCCTCTGGGACTATGGTATCAGAACGGATAGGGTGATACGTGCAAATAGACCAGACGTGACGTTGATTGACAAAGTCAAGAAGAAAGCATCACTCATTGATGTCGCAATACCATGGGACACCAGAGTTGAAGAGAAAGAGAGG
>NC_061096.1:49179271-49186771 GCF_015104395.2 Macrobrachium nipponense | reverse complement strand
AAGAATTTTTATATAAAACTGAATCAAAATGAAACACGTTTTTAAAAATCAAGAACTGTTATATAAAACTGAATTAAAATAAAACAGGTTTTTAACATTGAAGAACTGTTATATAAGTATCAAAATGTAACAGATTTCCAACAAACGGAATGTCATGAAGAGGAATTAAACAAGAGAATATTCTATTTCTACTCTAAAATCTTTGTCTTTTAGACAATAATTCGTTGCCAGGCATTTCAGTTAGTTTTGGAATTAAATGCCGAGAGAGGGTTATTCATGCTCAGTAAAATATGTAATTAACGAGAAACGTGTTATTCTGTAATGATGTCTGTTTAATTGCCATAAGGATACTTTTTTTCTAGAAGAATATTAAGTTTTACTTTGTAATTAGAATGATTGTGCATCTATCAGGTATTGCACAATACTTTCAAAGAGAAACAAATGGTACTGTACAGAGGAAATATTGAATTTGACAACTATATAAATACATTCTCTACAAATATCTCAGAAGTGGGAATTATTCATGAACTTAAAAATATATTGTAATAAGTGCATTTGCAATGACTGCGTACATTTCACGTAATGTACAACACTTTCAAAGAGAAACAGATGGTAATGTATTTCAGAAATATGCTTGATAGGCATAAATAATTTTCTGGTACATATGTCTATCTCAGAACTAGGAATTCATATGATAATGAAAAATCATATGCAACAAATGAACAAGTGAAGTATTTGCAATAATAATAAATGTTTATCGAAGTCATTGCTGTTAAAATACGGACAATGGATTAAACAAGTGTTTAGAGAGGAAATTTCAAATTTAATAATGATATATTATAACTGAATCTGTGAGGAATTCATATAACTTTCCAAAAAGAAGTCTCGAATGCACTGAAATATTCCACAAAATCTCTTTTGGCCCTCCTGGGAATTTTTAATTATACCCTTTCTTTCATAATAGGAATTCGGGTAAGGTTGGAATTTTTACCAGGATACTATCTACATATCTAGAATAGCTTATATGAGAATCACTGTGGAATTCTATTCAAATGAAATTCTAGTACTCACCGATTCTAAGAATGGTGGGGAAAAAATAACGCAAATAACTTTCTTAGTTTTCTTTTCAGTAACTTGTATTTTATAAAAAAATATTATCATACATAGGAATTAACAAGACTGTGTAGCAATTAAAGAATATCTGTTGTCATGCTGTAAAAATATCTAAAAAAGTTCTAAAGATAGTGACGGTTTTACCGACATCCAAATTGAATGACATTGGACAATAATTCAATTTGTTAGAGAAAATGCAAAAAAATTAGTTCTATTTAAAATATAATAAATATCACTGGAGTTTGCTGCTATTTACACAATCATTAACTATTGAATAAGATAAAGTCATCAACGAAGCATCTCCAATTCATCATTACAAATAAAACATTCCAAAGTAGAATGTGGTATACGTTTCCTCAGTCACCTACAATACTAAGTAAACAGCAGAACCTGACTATAATGTATGAAGTCTGAAATTCTAAAGCCTGTAAGTCTAAAGTCTGGAATTCTAAGGTCTGTAAGTCTAAAGCCTGTAAGTCAAAAGTCTGAGATTCTAAAGTCTGTAAGTAAAACGCCTTCAAGTCTAAAGTCTGTAAGTCTAATATCTGTAATGCTAAAGACTGAAAGTCTAAAGCCAGTAATTTTAAAGCCTGTAAGCTAAAGTCTTTCATTCTAAAGCCTATAAGTCTAAAGTCTGTAATTCTGAACCCTATAAGTCAAACGTGTGGAATTCTAAAGCCTGGAATTCTTCAGTCTGTCATTCTAAAGCTTATAAGTCTAAATCCTGTTATTCTAGAACCTGTAAGTCTAAAGCCTGTAAATCAAAAGTCTATCAATCTAAAGCCTGTAAGTCTAAAGCCTATAAGACAAGAGTCTGTAATTCTAAGGCCTGTAAACCTAAATTCTGTCATTCTAAAGTCTGTAAGCCTAAATTCTATTATTCTAAAGCCGGTAAGCCTAATGACAGCAAGTCCGCAGTATGTAATTCTAATGTCTGTAAGTCTAAAGTCTGTAACTCTAAAGCCTATAATTCAAAACTCTGCGAGTCTAAAACCTGTAATACTAGTATACAGATTCACATCAACCGTGCATTTGATGACTAGGCCAGTCCCTTACGACACTCCTGATTGGCTGTTGATAAGCCAGTCACAGGGCTGGAAACTCTCAGTCTCTCTCGAGAGTTCACATTGGCAGGATGTATGTTCCACCTCTATTTAGAGATACGTATTTCAAATGTATCCCTCAGGAGAGGTGGAACATACATCCTGCCTATGTGAACTCTCTCGAGAGACTGAAAGTTTCCAGCCCTGTGACTGGCTTATCAACACCCAATCAGGAGAGTCGTAAGGGACTGCCCTAGACATCAAATGTACGGTTGATGTGAATCTACTATAGTATACAGATTCACCAAGCCCAGAGCCTATCACGCAGCAACGGCGAAAGCAACCAGCAACTACGACATAGGGGAACGAGAGAGCAATTCATCGAAGGAGAATGATACCCGGGAACCCAAGCAGCTCAGAAATACAGTTTTCGACCTTAAATCTCAATTCGACCTTCGATCCGAAAGCGAATAAACACCGATGGCTGAAAGCTCCCGGGTGTAGGTTAGTCGCCCATTACGGTAAATAACGGTTATTTCGGAGGGGAGGGGGTGTGTGGCGTACCTCGTAGCTTGATGGGAATGGACAGCCCACCCCTGCAAGTGAGAGAGAGAGAGAGAGAGAGAGAGAGAGAGAGAGAGAGAGAGAGAGACCTTCTATTCTAGTTCTATGAGGTTTCCTGCAGGTTAGTCGAGGTTCCTTATGGGAGATAACTTTATGTTGTTAAATTGCAGTTTCTTTAACCATATAAAATATTCTTAAAAGATAAGAGAGAGAGAGAGAGAGAGAGAGAGAGAGAGAGAGAGAGAGAGAGAGAGAAACAATGGATATCATATAACAAATTTACCTTCAGTGTTTTTGTAATTCCTTATCTCTCTCTCTCTCTCTCTCTCTCTCTCTCTCTCTCTCTCTCTCTCTCTGACACAGAATCTGAAGCATTTTAGGCTAATAGTAGCAAATTGGTTTTGGGACTGACCCAGAGCAGAGAGAGAGAGAGAGAGAGAGAGAGAGAGGGGAATAACAAAAACACTGAAAGCCCAAGAAAATAAAAAAAATAGCTGTTAGGCATCTATAACAACTTATACCAATATTGTAACAATATATCTAAGGTTAACATTTTGTATAGCTTTTTTATAACCTTTACCTATATATCCAACAATTCTGATATATTTTGTCAGCCTGTAATTAACTGCATATAGCAAAATGCCAATGTTAAAACAGCCTAACTAGAATTACCATTATGTTATAAACATTTTATACTCTGGACGTCTGCTTTACAACATTTCTGGGATGTACTTTCCAATACGTGAATACCTGCAATAACCCTTACATCAAAATTGCAAAGAACCGTGAGGCACCTATAAAAACATGTGATAATGTTGTAACAACCTCACTAAAATTGCCATCATTTTATAACATTTACCTCAACGTCACAACATTTCCAGTTTTAAAGCCTGTAAATAACTGCAATAATTCTTATCTCAAAATGACAGGCGAAACATATTCCATACATTTCACTTTCCATTTGATGCGAAAGTATTGCCCGCATATATCAGGATAAGCCCCGATGCCTTAAGCTATAGAGTGCCTGAGTCGTGACCTGAATAACAGCCTTGGGATTCTGGGTACGATCTCTCTCTCTCTCTCTCTCTCTCTCTCTCTCTCTCTCTTGTGTTTGTATGTCTCTCTGCGTCCATTATCTTTCTACCTTTCTTTCCGTCTGTCTGTCTTTCGGTGTGTGTCTCTCTCTGAATTGCTCTTTACCTTATATATATATATATATATATATATATATATATATATATATATATATATATATATATATATATATATATATATATATATAGATATATATATATATAATATATATATATAGTATATATATACACATATATATATATATATATATATATATATATATATATATATATATATATATATATATATATATATATACACACAAAACATATATATATATATATATATATATATATATATATATATATATATATATATATATATATATATTATATATATATACATACATACATATATATATATATATATATATATATATATATATATATATATATATATATATATATATATATATATATATATATATTTATGTTTTCGTATATTGAATTTTAAGAGTCTTTCAATTTGGCTTAGACAAGTTTAAATAGCATTCAGACAAAATACTCGTAGCCCATATTTTTCCAATAATTTTCCAAGCCATAGCTCACACATACATACACATATTACACCGGTTTATATTCACAACAGTACATAGTCATCCATAATCACATATATCTCATAGGAATGGCCAAAAGGTCTCTACGAATCACAGGAAAGTGATGAGGTTTCGAAAATATCCCAAAACTTCTAACAATTTCTTTTGTAATTTCCAAAATGTCTATGGACATGGAAAACAATTCTTAGTAAGTAATTAGTGTTTTTCACCTTCACGATAAGTTAAAGTCATTGTAAAGTCATTAAAAAATTCCTTGGAATTAACGAAACGCATTGGAATTTGCTAGAGCCCTCCGCGAGTACAGAAATATGCGGCAGTCATTTCTCTCTCTCTCTCTCTCTCTCTCTCTCTCTCTCTCTCTCTCTCTCTCTCTCTCTACAAGTGAGTAACGGCTCTTTGAAAAATATAAGTAGGAATTGTAGCCTCATGTTTCATGTGTAAAATTCCTCATTTTAGAGAAAAGGCGAAGTTCCCCTAGGACGTGAATTTTCATCTTTGAGAAATGAGAATTTCGGTATTAAACTTTCAGGTTACTTTGTTCTTATAAAAGAAAAATAAAATTTTTCATGCTGAATGGCGAGTATGAAACGGAAAGGCACCTTTGAGGAGATAACGAGCATATTGTTTTTTGCGGTTCACCGGTGAAAGAAAATCTAATTCCTCTTCAGATGTTTCACCATAAAACGCTGACTTGAAAAAAATAAAGCATATTTTTTCCACGAGGAAGCCTATTTACCCAAAGACTTATTTTGGACGGTTTCGTCAGCATCAGTGTACCGTTTTTCATAATTTTTTATTTTTTAGTTTAGAAGCACGAACTAGATTATTCTTGGACGTACAAGTCCAAGAAATACTCTGTTATTACTTAAATTATATATGACTCTCCTTGTAGGAACATTATACGATAAAAAATAGGGTTTAATGAAACTTATCTCTAAAGTACAACCTTCTATTAGGAGAAAAAGCAAAAAATATGTTCTCTCTCTCTCTCTCTCCTTTCTCTCTCTCTCTCTCTCTCTCTCTCTTTCTTAACACACACACACACACACACACCACACACACACACACACACACACACACACACACACACACACATATATATATTATACTATATAATAATTATAATTATATATATATATATATATATAGATATATAATATACAATAAATATTAAGAGAGAGAAGAGAAGAGAGAGCGAAAGGAGATGAGGAGAGAGAGAGATGAGAGAGACATATGTTTTTTTTTTCTATCAAAGTTGTACTTTAGAGATAAGTTTCATTAAACCCTATTTTTTTATCGTCTAATGTTCCTACAAGGAGAGTCATATATAATTTAAGTAATAACAGAGTATTTCTTGGACTTGTACGTCCAAGAATAATCTAGTTCGTGCTTCTAAACTAAAAAATAAAAAAATATGAAAAACGGTACACTGATGCTGACGAAACCGTCCAAAAAGCATTTTGGGTAAATAGGCTTCCTCGTGGAAGAAATATACTTTATTTTTTTCAAGTCAGCGTTTTATGGTGAAACATCTGAAGAGGAATTACCTTTTCTTTCACCGGTGAACCGCAAAAAGCAATATGCTCGTTATCTCCTCAAAGTTGCCTTTCCGTTTCATACTCGCCATTCAGCATGAAAAATTTTATTTTTCTTTTATAAGAACAAAGAAACTTAAAAGTTTAATACCGAAATTCTCATTTCTCAAAGATGAAAATTCACGTCCTTGGGGAACTTCGCTTTTTCTCTAAAATGAGGAATTTTACACGTGAAACATGAGGCTACAATTCCCACTTATATTTTTCAAAGAGCCGTTACTCATTTGTAGAGAGAGAGAGAGAGAGAGAGTGAGAGAGAGAGAGAGAGAATGACTGCCGCATATTTCTGTACTCGCGAAGGGCTCTAGCGAATTCCAATGCGTTTCGTTAATTCCAAGGAATTTTTTAATGACTGCAATGACTTTATCTTATCGTGAAGGTGAAAAACCCTAATTACTTACTATGGAATTGTTTTCTATGTCCATAGATATTTTGAAAATTACAACAGAAATTGTTAGAAAATACTGTGATTCATAGAGTCTTTTTGGTCATTCCTACGAGATATATGTGATTATGGGTGATTATATTCTGTTGTGAATATAAACCGGTGTAATATGTGTATGTGTGTGTGAGCTATGGCTTGGAAAATTATTGGAAAAATATGGGCTACGAGTATTTTGTCTGAATGCTATTTAAACTTATCTAAGCCAAATTGAAAGACTTAAAATTTAATATACGGAAACATCGTAATAATGAAAATATTTAGTTTTATGAGCGCTTGGCGTGGAAGGCTAAAATTTATGAAATTATAAATTGGTTGCCATATAAATGAATTAAGATTCTGAATGCGAAATAAAATAAAATTCAAAATTCACCACATTCCAATTTGTGAGACACAAAATTCATAATATTATGACGTTGTGTCACTATAAATGGACTTACACTTTGAAATCAAAATATAGAATAACATACAAACATTTTCATCATGAAAGTCATCAATTTATGATATTGTGAAATTCTATTAGTATAAATATATTGTGAAATTGGGTTACTATAAATTAATATGACTTTTTGTGTAATATAGAAAATTTATTATAACAAGACATGGGTGACTATAAATGAATTTTGATATTTAATTGAGATTTTAATAATAATGATAAAAAAAAATCACGACACTCATATTCTCTTTTCTCGATCATTTCGAAATAATATAATACATGGCAAGCGATTTCATTTTCACCCATCAGTTAATCATATTCTCAAATAATGGAAAACACCATTTACTATTTTCATATTTCGCAAAATTGAAAAGGAGACCGGACCAGCTTTATCAATTAACGAACGAATTTTGAATTTTGATGGTACTAAAACTGATATCCCACTAATTACTTACGGTAACTTTTATGATGTAAGAAAATATGTTTCTTTTATTCAAATAATATTGTTGGAGTTTATGGTATTAAAAATAAATCTTTCTCTAATTACTGCTTATTCGAAAAATTTGTAATTTTTGATACTTTTCTCAAATGAGTAATTGACTGTCTTTTATCAAATA
>NC_061096.1:49161771-49169271 GCF_015104395.2 Macrobrachium nipponense | reverse complement strand
TATATCCTAACTTCAAAATTCTCGCTAACTGAGAGTCATTGATTGATATTTGTCCTTGATTTAATTAATGACTCGTCGCTTTGATGATAACGGACATTTACTAAATTAACGGACAAATAAACATTTTGGCCCACCAATTTTGATATGCAAATCGGAAGCTGGTCGTTATTGCTTACCGTTCAATGATTTCATTTGTATTTTAGTTAAAAAGGGAAGATTTTGGAGAATGATTTCACAATATTCTTCATACTGACGTCATTGTGCAATATAGTTCTTAAAAACTGTAATATACTGAGTTTAATCTTATTTTCTGAATGTATTATATTTAGGCTGTCAAGCCAAGCACTGGAGAACTTTCAGCCATTCAGCTCTAAGACAATGAAAAGGAGTTAAAGTGGTTTGACAGCAAAAAGACACTACAGGTGGAACTGGGAGAAAACCATACATTTGCACTAAGAAGTAAGAGATAAAGAGGTTGGACAGCAAGATTGAAGAAAGGAAGTGGGAAATGAGGTAAAGTATAAATCTGCATTAGAGTTAACCAAATGATTGTCAACAATCTCTTGCTCAAGCTGAAGTGATCATTGTATATGATCAGTATGGGTGATCTGTGGTCTAAAATGTGAAACTCAATATTCCTGAACCTTATTTTTATCTGTTTATCTATTTATTAATTTTCCTTTGATAAGTGGGATCACTTCTTTCTGTATTTTAATGTGATTCCTCTTACTTCTTCCTAATAAAAACCATATTCTTTGGAAGCTTGAATTTCAAGTCAATGGTCCCTCAGGCTTGTTCCATATGAATACGTTTCATCTATTGAATAATAATAATAATAATAATAATAATAATAATAATAATAATAATAATAATAATAATAATAATAATAATAATAATAATAATAATAATAATAATAATAATAATAATATAATAATAATAATAATAATAATAATCCAAGGAAAACTCATAATCACATGAGTCAATAAAATGGACAAGTAAATCCACTATAGTATGTCTGTTTGATTTTGTTATTTCAAATAACAAAATCAAACAGGCATACTATTGTTGATTTACCTGTCCAATAATAATAATAATAATAATAATAATAATAATAATAATAATAATATAATAATAATAATAATAATAATAATAATAATAATAATAGTAATAAACCGTGTCTTCAAAATCCCACCAATTATCACTTTTAAAGTGACTATAGTTGGCCAATATAAAGCATTGGTTATGAGAACAATTCTCACCATTTGCAAAAAGTATGCAATTGTTTTTTCAAGGCATCAATTTGCTGGAAATCATAACAGTCAACCATATATTGAGTGCTGGACAAACCAACGAAAATGTTTTTTCATTCGAAATTGGGTAAAAATAAAAAAGATAAAAATAAAATTCTTTGAAATATAGTACAAAATGGACGAAAATTAATTGACATTCAATGATTGATTTCTGGTTCTAGTACCAATAATGGAAGTTTCGTATGTTTACAAATATTCATATGATACAAGGTAATGTATGTTATTCAAACCTTTGTTATCTGAGATGAAATGTATATATGATAATTGATAATCTAGTGAAGGAAACTACAGGAGAATAACTGAATGGATACGTGCATGTACTATATATGTATATACAATATATATATATATGTGTGTATACATTTTTTGTATATATATATATATATATATATATATATATCATACATACATACATACATACATACATACATACATACATACATCAAAATACAAATATCTTTTATTCATATAAAAAAACAAGCAATCCACCACCATTACATCTTATTATTTGTAATATTATTCGTATAAAATCTATTATGAAAAATTGCTTGTCAAAGGCAGTTACAGATGGTATGCAAAACACCATCAGAGAATGACAGAGATTTGAGATGCACAAAAAATGCTTCGAAAACATAAAGTTGCAATGTTTCAATCTTAGTTAACTGATTATAAAGCCTCTATCTGTGGGATCTAGTTAAGATAATATTGATATTGAAATATTACATTCTGGAACTACATATGGCTACAAAGACAGAGCAAGTCTTTGGAAAAGTTTCTTGATAAAAGTAAAGAAAATAGAGCAAAGTCGAAGGGAAATAGCCCTCCGAATTCAAGTGTACGACTTAAGACTTACCTTCGCATCCAAAATTATCACTTCCTTTATGCATTGGGGCCGCAGAATTGGCATCCACGTAGGGCGATGCAAGTCGCACACTCTGTGAAGTGCTTGAGACGGCCTCTAGCACCTATATAGAAATCTCTTGACCAATGATTCTGACCTGGCCCGAGGTCGCCCCAGGGCAATTTTGACAAGATGGTGGAGGTGTCGCGCGTCGCTCCCATAAGCCTAAAAAGCACAGAGATTAATCTCACAAAAGGCGTAATACAGTTCTAAAAACGAGATTCTAAATCTTGTTCTTCTATTTTGAAAGGTAGCTATGGACCAGAGCGCCTAAGGCAACTGGTAACACATTCTCTCTCTCTCTCTCTCTTTCGATTCCTAACAACTCCCTCTCCCTCTCTCTCTCTATCTCTCTCTCTCGACACACCTCCCCCATCCATTATCTAAGGACATCAAAATAGACACGGAACTTACAAAAATATGCATTTATTTAAAAGCAAAGTATTAACTGAATTAACACAGGTTCTTAGCAGAATGATTAAATGAAATGTTAAACTCAATGTCCAAATAACTCAGATAACCCTCACTAATTAATCAAACAACTAACGTTAGTTTAGCCATAACATTAGGCACAGTCAATATAGTCAGTACACGATTGTAAGTCACCATATTCAACACCCCTTATCTCAGATCAGTTCCCATTTCTCCAGATCAACCCCCCTTCTACAGAACCGCCTGTTAGAAGACAGGAGAACACCCCGATAAGCATAAGATTATAATCAAAGATCATATGAAATAAAACATCTCTGAAATAAATATTCAAATACAATCCAGCCACGACTTTGGCCAAAATAAATATGCTTACCCATTCAACACAGTATGCACAACACTATATAACAAAGATACTGTTTGAAGAAGCTATCTTGGCTTCTCACCTCTCTCTTGTACAGATCTCTCCATCTTAGCTACCTAATACTCTCATATGTAGGGGAAAAGCTCGCACGTACACACAAACTCACAGCCATTGTCCACGCCCCAGGTAACTGCCTAGAACTAGTTACATAAGTCACCTCAGTATCAAGCGCTCATAGCAACAGGACATGCACACTACTCAAAAAGACGTGTCAACATTCCTAAGCTCGTCACTCGGACCACCGTCTCCGAGGAAGTTAAATGATGAATCTCAAAATTCTAAGAAACTCATAGCACATCACATTACACAGCTGTATTTGAAATATATCATAGCAGACCCATCTTTTATGTAACAGATGCTCGGCCACCAAGAATTGCTAGCACCTGCCTAGCCACAGCTCACACAAAACAGCTTATACATATAAAAAACATGTTGGCCAGCTCATTAAACAATATAATAAAAGATAACTGCACATCTTTGGCAGTACAATATCTATCAAACATTATTCCAACAGCCTGGATATGGGCTATAACAACAATTGGTTGTAGAAAATTCTAGTCATCTTGAACTTTCTCGCACTCCCGTGTATGTGATTGGTGTGCAGCTGCAACTGCAATATCACAGACTCGTGAAACACGCTGTAGAAAGGCAAAACGTCTCCCTGTGGAAGACAACTGGCGATTCCTGTAGTCCAAAAGCGCTGTAAAACCCCGTAGACTCATAGAAACTCTCGCATGTGGGAACATCAGCAACATCTCTGCAGTAGTTGAAGGACGTCTTGGTGGGCGTAAGGGAACAACGTTTATGGTGCTTCAGTATGTCAGTCATGTCATCGGACAATTAAAGAAAAATTAACCCCAGACATACTTCTGTCAAATAATGACCCCAAAAAACTCTAAGAAATACTAACTGAACATTTCCCATTAATTACCACTAATATGACCACTGAACTAATTTCTAACTAAAATTCGTGAAGGAACTTCATAAGATCGCTAAATCATAAATCACTATTATAACCCAGTAAAGAAAACATTAAATTCTTCAATCTAATTCTCCAATAATGCAAAAAAAACAAAAACAAAAACTTGTCAACACCCACACAAATCAGCACCCACACTCCAAACTCACAGAAACCCTACGGACTTCTGTCCTCACTTTGAAACTCACCAACTCTCACAAGAATAAAAAAAAGAAAAAAAAGAGCCTGAAAAAAAAAGCATGTTACAAACCCAGCCCAAATTATCACCAAAAATGTTCTCTCAAGCTCTTATATTTCAGCAACCCACAAAATCAGTAAGAACCCTTTAACTGCTTAACAGCAAAACCCTTTTACTGTTTATATAGTTAACCTCCAAAATATAATGCCAAACACCCATTCTTTCTAATTCACAAACTCCAACAAATTATATCTCCCGTCCAAAAAGAAATGCTATGTAAGCTCAACCCAAATTATGACAAATCTTGTAAGAAAAGAAAAAAAGAAAAAACAAAAATAATAACAAAAATAATGATAAGTGAACTTTTCCCATCACATGATATATGTAAAATACATAATCCAACTTTTCCCTCATAATGGTTCTTCATTAGGATTTCAAGGTTTATGATGAAAATTGTAGCTAAAATGCATGAAGAACTAACATTTTAGAGGTCATTTTGGTTTATATATATATTATATATATATATATATATATATATATATATATATATATATATATATATATATGAATTCTTATCACATCACCGTGATCCATATACATGCATTAAGCTACAAATATCCTTTAATATCCAATTCGCTCTATATCGGAATAATTATATTTTCCTATATGTTGACAAAAGGGGAATTTTTAGTGATAATAATTTCGTCCTCCCTTGGATTCGAACAAGGTAGAGCGAATTGGATATTAAAGGACATTTTTAGCTTAATGCATTTATATATAGATAATATATATATAATAATATATATATATATATATATATATATATAATATATATAATATATAATATATATAATACATAATATATATATATATATATATATATATATATATATATATATATATATATATATATATATATATATATATGAGAATATATATATCATATATTATATATATATCTATATATATATATTATATATATACTATATATATATATATATATAATATATATATATATATATTATATATATATATATATTCATGTCAGTACTTCAGTCACTTCTCCTCCTACCAGACTACATATTTTTACTTTGTAACAAAACACCATTTCTTTTTCACCTAACAAAACAATATAAAATAATTTTCAAAAATTAAAAGCAGAAACGTATAATAACAAAAAAGCATTTCATCACTTTCCCAGAGTCGGAGTTTTATTGCGGACAAAAATGTCCGAAAGAATACCAGGAAATTGGTTCAGGCTTCTGTCTGAATTTATTTCGAACGTAGCGGAGAGATTAAAAGTCAAAATAAAACACATAGGTATTTTACTTTTTCTTCCATGAGTACAGGGAATAATTAGTTGTTAACTGGGTGGGTTATAAATCATAAAATCACGTAGCATTGACATCATCCAAATCAAGTGGATGTACAAAAATAATTTCATCATTTATTGGAGAATTGTTTTTTTTTTTAATGCAGGTGATTAGGAGTGGGTTTTCCAACTGTAATTGGATGGTATTACAAACTCTCTGTCTCTGTCTATGTCTCATTCTGTCTGTCTCTGTCCCTGTTTCTGTCTCTGTCTCTGTCTGTCTGGCACTGTCTCTGTCTCTGTCTCTATCTGTCTGTCTCTGTCCTTGTCTCTGTCTCTGTCTGTCTGTCTCTGACTCTTTCTTTGTGTGATATATATATATATATATATATATATATATATATATATATATATATATATATATATATATAAAGGTTTTTTTGCCACGAAGGAAAAAAATGAAAAAGCGAGATAGCGAGAAACTTGTGGTCCTATTCGGACCTTTATGATGATATATATATATATATATATATATATATATATATAGTATTATAATATATATATATATATATATATATAGATATATATATATATATATATATATATTTACATATTAAGCTACAAATGTCCTTTAAAATCCAATTCGTTATACCTTGGAAATAATATATTTTCATACATGTAAACCGAAGGGTAAATTTTTAGTTGATAATAATTTCGTCCTCTCGTGGATTCGACCCGACGCACAGAGGAGAAATTATTTCAGTGACGTCTTTACCTACTTGGCCAACGCTCAGTAAAGACGTCACTGAAGTCATTCCTTCTCTGTGCGCTGGTTGAAATCTACGAGGACGATATTATTACCAACTAAAAGATTCCCCCTCGGTTTACATATATGAATATATAATAATTCCAAGGTAGAGCATCAGATAGCCATGATAAAACTCCCAAGCCTTCAGCCACATTCAAAAGGATGTTTACCTCAGCGGCTCCAATGCAAGACGAACCTCCCATTCTATTAATCCACCATAAATTGATTCCTTTTCAAAACTGCTGACTGGTGGGAATGACGGGTTACTGATAAGGAGGAACGCGGGATGGCTGAGATAAGAAGGCAAAGAGGATTTGGCAGGATTCTTTAGAAGGGAGGATTCATAAGAGTGATGATGAGAGGAGAATGAAAATGGAAGATAATGAAGGATGAGATGATTCCAGAGTGGGAGGAACAAAGGTTTTTATTTTTTTTTAATAAAGGATTCTGTAGTAAGAATCGATTACAGGTAATTTAAAATCGAGTCATTCCTTTAGAGTATATAATAAAAAAAGTAAATTTCGTCTTCAAAATTGCTTATAAATAGATTAAAAATTTAGCGTTTAACTGAGAGTACTTTAAAGAAAAAACTTATATGAGGTATATGGAATTTTGTTAGAAATAAATATGAGTGTTAATTATATATCCTTTATAAGAATGTACACGCACACACGCACGCACACACACACACATGTATATATACACACACACACACACACACACACACATATATATATATATATATATATATATATATATATATACATATATATATATATATATATATATATATATATATATATATATATACATACTTATATATATATATATATATATATATATATATATATATATATATATATATATATATATATATATATATATATATATGTGTGTGTGTGTGTGTGTGTGTGTGGCTGTATATATATATAATATATATATATATATATATATATATATATATATATATATATATATATATATATATATATATATATATATGTGTGTGTGTGTGTGTGTCTGTGTGTGTGTGGCTATATATATGTATATATATATATATATATATATATATATATATATATATATATATATATATACATTATACTAACCGAATGAAATTATTTTGTACATCCACTTGATTTGGATGATGCCAATGCTA
>NC_061096.1:49144271-49149271 GCF_015104395.2 Macrobrachium nipponense | reverse complement strand
AAACCAACAAAGTTTGTGAGAGACATTCCACTCTGTACCATGTGGTTTATTTTACACTATATCAAGTGACATGAGACAAACAAATACTTAAAAGTTTATATAAAAGAATGACGAGTTCCTGGAGGCACCTTTATGGCCAAATCTAGAACATTAATGAACTTTTACATTCTGAAAAAATTAAACAATTCTTTCATATAAGAATAGATTTACAACCAACACGTGGGACATTCTTTAAGCAAATTTCTAAAATGATTAAAAAGAAAGTCTTAACATTCTGAATAATAATAAAATTGTATTATTTTCCTATCCTATCTTTATTATTATTTAATTATTATTAAAAGAAACCTATACTATCCCAATATATCACCAATAGATGAATGTAATATATATGGTTAGTAAAAATATTCCTAGCCAAATGTATAAATTCAATTGTGCTGTGGTCGATACTAATAGGTCCATACTCTGTAACTATATTGAAAATAACATTTTCAGTATTCCTAAAACATTTCCATCTAATATGGTATAAATTTAAGCTGTGTGATTAGCATTGATGCAGAGAGGGATTTTCTCTACAGTGAATCTGAATAAATCTCTACACAGACTTGCTCTTGCTTGCTTGCTTAGCACTAAAGAAACACGAGCTGTCATAATGATGCGGCAGCAGTGTAGTAGTCCTATTTTGCTAGTATATCTAAAGTGTGTGTACTCATCCACCATCGTATACTTGGGGTAAAATTAGGCAAAGATCGATCGATACTGGCTACCCTCTCACTAGGCTTCTTAGGATAGTCCAAAGTTAGGTAGTAGGTTAGTTAAGAGGCCGAGCAAGTCCTAATAAGTTTCATGAAGAATTTTCTATTTATCAAAAAAAATATTCATATTTCCTTATTCAAAGTTAGATTAGCTAATCTCTGGTAGGTCTTTTTTAATCTAAGAGATCATATGTAGCTATGATCCGCAGTGGAAATTTTCACGAGAGAAAGGTATTTGAATGTAGAATACAAGAGCACTACTACTTCAGTTAGCAATCACCATCTTTTTGAAAAGGTTATTTGAATAGTGAAATGATTTTCCCAGAACCCTTGCAACTATACTACTTCAAACACTTTTTCACTCGAATGGAGAATACAGTTGAAAAGACTGAATTGATCGATAGGTATACCTACTATATGATATATGAACCTAGAATAAAAGTCGACTCTGTTTTATTCAGCATTTCTAACAACCTTTTCATAAACTTAGCCTATATGGTATTGTGTTAGAAACTTTCGACTTGTTGTTAAATAAAGGCGAATGATTGACTGACTATTCAACGTGCAATTATTATTACTATTATGAAAACAATTTTATAATCCGCAATGATGCAGATGAGATTACTCCTTGCGACTATTTACAAATAACTTTTGAATGAAGAATACAGTTATTATTCTTTTGAAAAACCTGAATTTGATCGACAGATATATGTAAACCTAGAATGAAAGTTTACTTTTTTTTTATTCATTTCTAACAACCTTTTCATAAACTTAGCCTATATAGAGACTTTCGACTTGTTAAATAAAGGTGAATGATTGACTGACTATTCAACTTGCAATTATTAACAATTTTATAAATCTGCAACGATACAGACGAGATTACTCCTTGCAACTATTTAAACTTTTTAAAATGATTTTTGAATAAAGAATACAGTTATTAATCTTTTTGAAAAAACTTATGATAGAGAAATGATTTTTACATATATATATATATAGATATAACTCCTGAATAAAGAATGCAGTTATTAATCCTTTTTGACAAAACTATTTGAATAGAGAAATTGTTTTCCCAATCCTTGTTGCGACTTCTTAGACTTTTTAAAATGACTTTTGAATAAAGAATACACCAGTTATTAATTCTCTTGAAAAGACTTATGATAGAGAAATGATTTTTACACACACACATATATATATATATATATATATATATTTATATAGATATATAACTCCTGAATGAAGAATACAGTTATTAATCCTTTTTGAAAAGACTATTTAAATAGAGAAATGGTTTTCCCAATCCTTGTTGCGATTACTTAAACTTTTTAAAATGACTTTTGAATAAAGAATACGCCAGTTATTAATTCTCTTGAAAAGACTTATGATAGAGAAATGATTTTTACACACACATATATATATATATATATTTATATAGATATATAACTCCTGAATGAAGAATACAGTTATTAATCCTTTTTGAAAAGACTATTTAAATAGAGAAATGGTTTTCCCAATCCTTATTGCGACTACTTAAACTTTTTAAAATGACTTTTGAATAAAGAATACGCCAGTTATTAATTCTTTTGAAAAGACTTATGATAGAGAAATGATTAGCGACTACTTAAACTTTTTAAAATGACTTTTGAATAAAGAATGCAACCCTCCTTAGCTAGTAGCTATCCAAAGGGGGAATATATTTGGTTGTCTCTTTTAATTTACATATATGTAGTATATAGCTCCCAGATACTCTCTACACAGACTTGCTTGCTTGCTTTGCACTAAAGAAACACGAGCTGTCATAATAATGATGCAGCAGCAGTGCAGTAGTCCTATTTTGCTAGTATATCTAAAGTGTGTATAGGCTTGACATTGAAAAGGAAGGATGCTTGTTAAATTAACATCTTAATGATATCTCTAATTCTCATAACAACAACAATACTTCTCTGCTTCAATACTACTTCTGCGCTATTTGCAAGATTGTATTATTATGTTACAGTAAGAACACACACTACTTATCCATACTTTTCGGGGTAAAATTAGGCAAAGATCGATCGATACTGGCTACCCTCACTAGGCTTCTATAGGAATCGTTAAGGATAGTTAGTCCAAAGTTAGGTAGTAGGTTAGTTAAGAGGCCAAGCAAGTCCTAATAAGTTTTCCATGAAGAATTTTCTATTTATCAAAAATATTCATATTTCCTTATTCAAAGCTAGATTAGCTAATCTCTGGTAGGTCTTTTTAATCTAAGAGATCATACGTATGATCCGCAGTGGAAATTTTCACGAGAGAAAGGTATTTGAATGTAGAATACAAGAGCACTACTACTTCAGTTAGCAATCATCATCTTTTTGAAAAGGTTATTTGAATAGTGAAATGATTTTCCCAGAACCCATGCAACTATACTTAAACTTTTTTCAAAAAACACTCGAATGGAGAATACATTTGAAAAGACTGAATTTGATCGATAGGTATACTATATGATATATGAACCTAGAATAAAAGTCGACTGTTTTATTCGGCATTTCTAACCTTCTCATAAGCTTAGCCTATATGGTAGCTATTGTGTTAGAGTCTTTCGAAAGGAGGAATGATCTTTCAAATATCCTCGCGACTACTTAAACTTTTTAAAATGACTTTTGGATGAAGAATGCAACAACCACCCTCCTTAGCTAGCTAGCACTCTGATATTTCAAAAAAAAACATAAAACTCGATTAATATATAGTATCCATTACTCTGATTAAGAATAAATCCAAAGGGAGAATATATATTTGGTTTTTTTCTCTTTTAGGAAGCTCTCATATACAACGATGTAGACGAGATTACTCCTTGCGACTTCTTAGACTTTTTAAAATGACTTTTGAATAAAGAATACACCAGTTATTAATTCTTTTTGAAAAGACTTATGATAGAGAAATGATTTTTACACACACATATATATATATATATATATTTATATAGATATATAACTCCTGAATGAAGAATACAGTTATTAATCCTTTTTGAAAAGACTATTTAAATAGAGAAATGGTTTTATTTTTCCCAATCCTTGTTGCGATTACTTAAACTTTTAAAATGACTTTTGAATAAAGAATACGCAGTTATTAATTCTCTTGAAAAGACTTATGATAGAGAAATGATTTTTACACACACATATATATATATATATTTATATATATATATAACTCCTGAATGAAGAATACAGTTATTAATCCTTTTTGAAAAGACTATTTAAATAGAGAAATGGTTTTCCCAATCCTTATTGCGACTACTTAAACTTTTTAAAATGACTTTTGAATAAAGAATACGCCAGTTATTAATTCTTTTGAAAAGACTTATGATAGAGAAATGATTAGCGACTACTTAAACTTTTTAAAATGACTTTTGAATAAAGAATGCAACCCTCCTTAGCTAGTAGCTATCCAAAGGGGGAATATATTTGGTTGTCTCTTTTAATTTACATATATGTAGTATATAGCTCCCAGATACTCTCTACACAGACTTGCTTGCTTGCTTTGCACTAAAGAAACACGAGCTGTCATAATAATGATGCAGCAGCAGTGCAGTAGTCCTATTTTGCTAGTATATCTAAAGTGTGTATAGGCTTGACATTGAAAAGGAAGGATGCTTGTTAAATTAACATCTTAATGATATCTCTAATTCTCATAACAAAACAACAATACTTCTCTGCTTCAATACTACTTCTGCGCTATTTTGCAAGATTGATTATATATGTTACAGTAAGAAACGCACACATACTTATCCATGACTTTTCGGGGTAAAATTAGGCAAAGATCGATCGATACTGGCTACCCTCACTAGGCTTCTATAGGAATCGTTAAGGATAGTTAGTCCAAAGTTAGGTAGTAGGTTAGTTAAGAGGCCAAGCAAAGTCCTAATAAGTTTTCCATGAAGAATTTTCTATTTATCAAAAATATTCATATTTCCTTATTCAAAGCTAGATTAGCTAATCTCTGGTAGGTCTTTTTAATCTAAGAGATCATACGTATGATCCGCAGTGGAAATTTTCACGAGAGAAAGGTATTTGAATGTAGAATACAAGAGCACTACTACTTCAGTTAGCAATCATCATCTTTTTGAAAAGGTTATTTGAATAGTGAAATGATTTTCCCAGAACCATGCAAACTATACTTAAAACTTTTTTCAAAAAAACACTCGAATGGAGAATACATTTGAAAAGACTGAATTTGATCGATAGGTATACTATATGATATATGAACCTAGAATAAAAG
>NC_061096.1:49138332-49143771 GCF_015104395.2 Macrobrachium nipponense | reverse complement strand
GATAGAGAGAGAGAGAGAGAGAGAGAGAGAGAGAGAGAGAGAGAGAACATATGCTTTTTCTCCTAATAGAAGGTTGTACTTTAGAGATAAGTTTCATTAAACCTTATTTATTTATGGTCTAATGTTTCTACAAGGAGAGTCATATATAATTTAAGTAATAACAGTGTTTCTTGAACTTGTACGTCCAAGAATAATCTAGTTCGTGCTTCTAAACTAAAAAATAAAAAAATATGAAAAACGGTACACTGATGCTGACGAAACCGTCCAAAAAAAGTCTTTGGGTAAATAGGCTTCCTCGTGGAAGAAATATACTTCATTTTTTCAAGTCAGCGTTTTATGGTGAAACATCTGAAGAGGAATTAGCTTTTCTTTCACCGGTGAACCGCAAAAAACAATATGCTCGTTATCTCCTCAAAGTTGCCTTTCCGTTTCATACTCGCCATTCAGCATGAAAATTTTTTTTTTTCTTTTATAAGAACAAAGAAACTTGAAAGTTTAATACCGAAATTCTCATTTCTCAAAGATGAAAATTCACGTCCTTGGGGAACTTCGCCTTTTCTCTAAAATGAGGAATTTTACACGTGAAACATGAGGCTACAATTCCCACTTATATTTTTCAAAGAGCCGTTACTCATTTGTAGAGAGAGAGAGAGAGAGAGAGAGAGAGAGAGAGAGAGAGAGAGAGAATGACTGCCGCATATTTCTGTACTCGCGAAGGGCTCTAGCGAATTCCAATGCGTTTCGTTAATTCCAAGGAATTTTTTAATGACTGCAATGACTTTATCTTATCGTGAAGGGGAAAAACACTAATTACTTATTATGGAATTGTTTTCTATGTCCATAGACATTTTGAAAATTACAACAGATATTGTTAGAAAATACTGTGATTCATAGAGTCTTTTTGGTCATTCCTACGAGATATATGTGATTATGGGTGATTATATACTGTTGTGAATATAAACCGGTGTAATATGTGTATGTGTGTGTGAGCTATGGCTTGGAAAATTATTGGAAAAATATGGGCTACGAGTATTTTGTCTGAATGCTATTTAAACTTATCTAAGCCAAATTGAAAGACTTTTAAAATTTAATATACGGAAACATCGTAATAATGAAAATATTTAGTTTTATGAGCGCTTGGCGTGGAAGGCTAAAATTTATGAGATTTTAAATTGGTTGGCATATAAATGAATTAAGATTCTGAATGCGAAATAAAATAAAATTCAAAATTCACCACATTCCAATTTGTGAGACACAAAATTCATAATATTATGACGTTGTGTCACTATAAATGAACTTACACTTTGAAATCAAAATATAGAATAACATACAAAAATTTTCTTCATGAAAGTCATCAATTTATGATATTGTGAAATTCTGTTAGTATAAATATATTGTGAAATTGGGTTACTATAAATTAATATGACTTTTTGTGTAATATAAAAAATTTATTATAACAAGACATGGGTGATTATAAATGAATTTTGATTTTTTATTGAGATTTTAATAATAATGATAAAAAAAATCACGACACTCATATTCTCTTTTCTCGATCATTTCGAAATAATATAATACATGGCAAGCGATTTCATTTTCACCCATCAGTTAATCATATTCTCAAATTATGGAAAACACCATTTACTATTTTCATATTTCGCAAAATTGAAAAGGAGACCGGACCAGCTTTATAAATTAACGAACGAATTTTGAATTTTGATGGTACTAAAACTGATATCCCACTAATTACTTACGGTAACTTTTATGATGTAAGAAAATATGTTTCTTTTATTCAAATAATATTGTTGGAGTTTATGGTATTAAAAATAAATCTTTCTCTAATTACTGCTTATTCGAAAAACTTGTAATTTTTGATACTTTTCTCAAATGATTAATTGACTGTCTTTTATCAAACATAATTTTTTTTATTCCAATGATATTGTTCCCAATTAAGATATAAAAAACAAATCTTTCTCCGATTAATGATCATACAAAAATACATCCTATACCTTCGTTGATAAGCATGTGCCTTTTGATACTTTTCAAAATAATTCGTGTAAAAATAACATTTTTACCTACATGATTTATAGGTTTGCGAAAACTGTAATCTAAGGTATATCGTCTATCGTTTACCACGTCACTGGAGAATGTAAAGAAGAAGATATTCTAAGATGATAATAGGTTTGAAGGTCAAAGGTTATCAAAGGTTAATTCAAGCAGTGAAAGTAAGATCCACAGAGGAAAAGCTATAAAATTTTCAAAGCCATTTGGGAGATTACTTACGCAACTCATACAGGCTATACGCGAATAATTGATTTGTAATTTTTCTTAAGTGTAATCAGAAAAATAGGGTAGTAATAGAGTTTATATGACAGCGGGAAACAGCTATCTTTAACTAAAGAGAGAGAGAGAGAGAGAGAGAGAGAGAGAGAGAGAGCGTCATTAATGTGAAACTATAATAGCAAATCAGCAAAAAGCCAAATGGATCTAATTTTTATTTAACAGCAGCAACACGAAGATCAGAGATAAGATCAACCCCAGTTCCAATAATAATTATTGGAAGGTCTAGGCTCAGTAATCCATTAGGTAGAGTTTCAGTCTTCTGTAACCTCCATCAATGCTAATATCTCTGTTCACAGTGTCTTAGGTATAAAAGGATATCGAAAATTAGGTGAGTAGTGCTTTCTTCTTTATCAGAGAACTGATAGGATTATCGAACAGGGTCTGTTTGATGGGGTTTTGAAAGTTCGAAAGCAAAATGAATTCTAAATCTTATAAAATGATCACGCAAATACGGATAAGAAACTTTACTGGAACTAATCTTTATAACAAGACATTTAAACTGTTGATTGAATGAAAACATTATGAGCGCTTTCAATCTAAATAACAATTAATAATCAAGAATATGACTAACCTGAATAAAAATCAGCATCATTTCTTCATCACGAGTAATTGTAAGCAAACAGCGCAGCCTACTGATCGGCACCAAATCCCGAAGGGTGCTCCAAAGCCCGATTCTCGTCCAAGGTAGGAAAACATCCCGTATTATGAGAGAAATCGAGCATCCCATCCGACAGAGAGAGAGAGATATGGACTCATCTCGCATCCCAGAAATACAGATTCGATCTTAAATCTTCCTTTCGACATCTGATCCGAGGATAGAGCAAACATCGAAAGCTGAAAGGGTCTTTAGGTTAATCGCGAGTTGCGCGGAATAACGGTTGTTTCGTCCGTTGCTCGGAATAACGGTTGTTTCGACTCCGTCGTGAATCTCGAAGCTTTTGGGTAATGGGGAGTCAAACAAAGAGAGAGCGTTGTTCTGCTCTACATTTAAGGTTGGGATGACGGTTAGTAAGGATGAGAGCTAGTTTAGGAAGTGGGTGAAGAAAGAGAGATATATATATATATATATATATATATATATATATATATATATATATATATATATATATATATAATATATATATACTACGCTCCCAGTCTCCAGCGTCCGCACGTGAAGAGCAGTGCCAGCTTCCACCTTTGCAAGATGGCTTGACTCAGGGACTTAATCCTCTGTTCAGCCAATGAAAACGCAGCGCTCATCAGACAGAGCACTGGGACGCAATATATACCGCCGAACGACCCCATTCTAATCAGTTCACGCTCACCTTTCCTTGAAAATGAACCGATGATACGGTTGGAAACGTTGGAATTCCGTTACGCCCTTAGACTAAGATTTGTTAACCACTTTTGTTATCATATCAATAAATTATTATTTTTAGAAAACATTTCTTTAACCAAGATATGAACATCGGCCAGCTATTAGCAAATATCAGCCCTGATAAGAGAATAATAAGAAGAATTGAAAAGATCATATATAAAATCAATTCCACTGATGCTGCCATCATCTTTAACAAAATAATAATAATAATAAAAAGAATGGCAGAATTAAGCGAGTTGATTTTATGTATTGTTTTTTTCCATTTTTCTTACAATAAAATAGAAAAATAAAAGATTACCTTCAGCATTTATAATTTTTTTTTTTAAATCTCAATACGAATATTGGCCAGTTACTCAGAAAAATCGCTGAGTCTGAGAAGCGAATTGTACGAAAAATAAAAAAAACAATATAAAAAATCAACTCGCTTAATTCTGCCATTCTTTGTAAAATCATTTGCCTAAAAAGAGGGTCTTCTGTAAAAAAAAAATAGTAATTAGTGGATTGTCACTGAAAACTATACCAGCTACAACAGATAATTTACCAGAGTTTTTACTGAATGAATTTTTAAAATCAAATAACCAAATACCAATAAATAATAAAATAACTTAATAATAATATGAGATAACTACATGAAAAAATAAGAAAATGTGTATGCAACGAACCTTACTTTAGTATTTTACTTTACACTATTCTCAAGAGAAAAACTACATACAAAAAGGAATAGAACTATTAAAATATTCGATCTTAATATCAATTCACAACTGCTAGCATAATCATTATTATATTACTTTGCGTTTTCATTAGAGGTAAAGAAATTAGCGATTTGTCAATCAAATTAGCGTGAAGGCTAATTTCATTTGGCGAACTTGGTAAGTTCATACGAGAATTGAATGTTGGAGAGGGTGGAATATCATAATGTGTTTTCCGATATTTTCTTCTGAAATAATTTTAGGAACTCGAATATGAAATTAAGGCCAAAAGTCAAGCGCTGGGATCTACGATGAGGTCATTCTGCGCTGAAAAAGAAATTGAGAGCAAAAGAAATTGAGTTTTTAAAAAAGGTTTGAAAGATGCAACAGGAGGAAGACCTCGCAGTTGCACTATGAAACAGCTATTAGGAGCGGGTTGAAGGAAGTGGGATGGAAGAAGGATGATATGAACGTAGGCACAGTAGAGACTATCCAATAACTTGGAAGGTTAGGAAATCGGTGGCAGACGACCGATCAATAGAGAAAATTAGCCGAGGTCAGATGATCATGAAGTCAGCTAATTAGGACTTGTTCGGCTGTCTCCATTTAATTACTCGTTCCTTGTCGCTGTTCGTTTGGTTCTCTGCCTTTTCCTCTGTCGATCGTTGCAAACTTTGCACGAATTGTACCATTCAATTTAATTATAACAGGGATGTATTTGGCTTAATCTATTTCTACTGAAATTGAGGACTTTACTAGAATGTCTGTTGTATGAAAATTAGAGCTATGATTAAGTATTGTGTGATTTTGATCTTGTAAAATAGTCTTATAAGGCTTGTGCAAATTCACTTTGTGTAATTTCGAAATTATTTATGTAGAAAGTGTTTTCATTTGTTAAAACTAGTTGTAACTTCGTGGTTTTTTTGAGTGGGCTTTCTAGCAAGACTAACAGCTCCTTTTGACGCTTTTTTATCAATAAATTTTTTCAATTTTATTTTGGGCATGATTTGACTTATCTTGAGATTATGCATTAAGAAACAAGTAATAACC
>NC_061096.1:49113332-49133332 GCF_015104395.2 Macrobrachium nipponense | reverse complement strand
TGGATATTTGTCCTTGATTTAATTAATGACTAGCCGCTTTGATGGATAACGGACATTACTAAATTAACGGGACAAATAAACATTTTGGCCCACCCAATTTTTCGATATGCAAAATCGGAAGCTTGGTCGTTTATTGGCTTAACCGTCAATGACTGTTTCAGTTTGTTATTTTAGTTAAAAATCGGGAAGATTTTGGAGAATGATTTCACAATATTCTTCATAACTGACGTCATTGTGCAATAATAAGTTCATAAAAAACTGTAATATACTGAGTTTAATCTTATTTTCTGAATGTACTTATATTTACGCTCGTCAAGCCAAGCAACTGGAGGAACCTTCTTTCAGCCATAAGCTCTTAGACAATGGAAAAAGGAGTTAAAGTCGATTTGACAGCAAAAAGACACTAAAAGGTGGAAAGGCGGGAGGAAAAACCATACATTTTGCCACTTAAGAAGTAAAGAGGATAGAGAGGTTGGGACAGCATGGATTTGAAGAAAGGAAAATGGGGAACTAAATGAGGCTAAAGGTAAAGTAAAAATCCTGCATTAGAGTTAAACCCAAATGGATTGTCAACAATCCTCTTGTTTTTTTACTCAAGCCGAAAGTGATCATTGTATATGATCAGTATGGGTGACTCCTGGGTCTAAAATGTGACGAAACTCAAATATTCCTTGAAAACCGTCATTTTTATTATGTTTATCGTATTTATTAATTTTCTTTTGATAAAGTGGGGATAATTTCTTCTTTCTGTATTGTTTTAATGCACTTTCCTATTAACCTTCTTCCTAATGAAACCACCACATTCTTTGGAAGCTTGAATTTCAAGGTACAATGGTTTGCCCCTCAGGCTTGTTCCATATGAATAACGTTTTCATCTATTTTAATAATAATAATAATAACTAAATAATAAAAAAAAAAAATTTAATAATAATAAACTAATAATAATAATAATAAATAATACAATAACTAATAATAATAAACTAACTAATAACTAATAATCCAAAGAAAACTCATAATCAAATGACGTTAATAAATATTGGACAAGTAAAGCCACAATAGTAATGTCTGGTTTGATTTTGTGATGTTTCAAAAATAAACAACAAAATCAAACAGGAAACATGCAAATTATTGTTGGATTTACTTGTCCAATCTAATAATAATAATGATGATGATAATAATAATAATAATAATAAATAAATGATAATAATCAATTCTAATAATAATAAGTAATTAACTAAAATAAGAATTAAAGAATTAATAATAATAATAATAATCAATAATAATACTAACAACAACAACAAAAACTAATAACTTAATAAATAGCTGGGAAAGTAAACCCTCCTTTTAAACTAAAAATTGTTATTTTAACATTAAAAGTAATTGCTGCCTCAGCTGGCATTAATTTTATACAGGTTTCTTCTTCATGTTTTTTCTAATTATTGCATTTCTCATTGTTGCTTAAAACTGAGTGAGCAACGCCAACCGAAGGTTGACATAATCTCAATTAGGTAGACAACGATTGGATTTTCCCATTGGTTAAAAATTCCCAGTTGGGGGTTAGGTCAAATTTTTCAGGTATATCCCCGTAGAGTTTTATACAGAGAGAATTGATGGTTCAAAATTTCTATTTGCTTTAGATTCTTTCTTATTCTTTTACCGGGACGTTTCGTCTGAATAAAACCTCCCAAGGACAATCCTCTTGGGCGGAGGAGGGGGGAAGGAATGAAGTGGAGAAGGTGAGATCTCCAAGCCTGCTTTATATTGCGGTTGGGGCGAGCAGCGCCGTGGGGGGGTTAGTGCCGCTGCCTTATTTTCATTGGCCCGCTCCGTGGGTGGGAGCTTCTCTTTTTCATTGGGCTGCCTGGCTTGCGGTGGGCTCAAGCCAGCTCCATGATCGCATGCTCAGCAAGGCGCCCGCCGATCTTCTTCCAACTGCCCATAATCATCACACCGGGCTTCATTTTGATTGGGTAAAGGGCACCGCGTGACGGGTCAACTGCTCGGCATTATTCATCGTAATTAAATGGTCACAATGCTGGTTGGTATAATTCGGTCGTATTAAATGTCGTCTTGGAGTGAGGCGTTTTTCCGCACCAAGACGGATGTCTGAGGTTTTATTCAGACGAAACGTCCGGAAAAGGAATAGAAAGAATAGAAAAAGAAACCTCAGAATTTAACATCAATTCTATCCTTTAATAAACTCCTTACGGGAGTATACCCAGAAATACTTTGGACTACCCCTAACTGGGAATTTGTTTTTCCAATAAAAAATCCAATCGTTCTTACCCCATAATTGAGATATGTCAAACCTTCGGTGAGTTGACTCACCAGGTTTAAAGCAACAATCGAGAAAGCAATAATTAGAAAAATACGAGAAGAAACCTCGTATATAAAAAAAAAAATTAATGCCAAGCTGGAGGCAGCAATTACTTTTAATTAATAATAATAATACAATAAAACAAACCATTTTTCCAGAAAACCCAGTTCCGTTCTTCGTGAAAATCCCCACCAATTATCACTTTTTAAAAACAAAAAAAAGGGGGGGTTTTTTCTTGACTATAGTTGCGGCCAAATATAAAGCAATTGGTTTATTGAGAACAAATTTCACCACCATTTGCAAAAAAGTATGCAATTGGTCTTTTTTCAAGGCCATCCATTTGCTGGAAATCATAAACAGTCAACCATATATTGAGTGCTGGACAAAACCAAACGAAAATGTTTTTTCATTCGAAACTTTTGGTTAAAAAAAAAAAAAAAAACAAAAAAAAAAAAAAAAAAAAAAAAAAAAATTGCCTTTTGGGAACAAAAAAAAAAAAAAAAAATATAGTACAAAAATGGAACGAGAAAATTAATTGACATTCACCTGATTGATTTCTGGTTTCTAGGTACCAATAATGGAAGTTTCGTATGGCTTACAGAAAAATATTCATGTGATTACAAAGGTAATGTATGTTATTCAAACCTTTGATTATCTGGGAGATGAAAATGTATAGATGATAATTGATTAATCTAGTGAAGGAAACTACAGGAGAATAACTGAATGGATTAGTGCATGGGACTATATATGTCTATCCCATATTATAAAATTTGTATGTGTTAGACATTTGGGTTATATATATATATATAATATATATATATATATATTAACAATTTTAGATTAGGGATATAATATATATATATATATAATAATAGATAATATATATAATATATATATAAACATACATAACATACCATTACATACATACATTACCTACATACATACATACATACATTACATACACACATACACACAAATCTAAACATACATCCAAAATACAAATATATTTTATTCATATAAAAAAAAAAACAAGCAAATCCAACCACCATTACAATATCAATTATTTGTAAGACTTATTCCGGTATAAATCTCAGGATGAAAAATTGATGCATCAAAGGCAGTTACAGACTGGTATGACACAAAACCACCATCAGAAGAATGGGACAGAGATTGGAAATTTGGAACATGCAAACAAAAAAATGCTTCGAAAAAACATAAAGTTTCAAATCTTAGTTAACTGATTATGGAAAGTCGCTTATCTGTAGGATTTCTGGTTAAGATAATAAATTGATATGGGAAATATTACATTCTGGAAACTACATATGGCTAAAAAGATCAGAGCAATGGCTCTTTTGGAAAAAGTTTCTTGATAAAAGTAAGAAAGAAAATAGAGCAAAAGTCGGAAAGGAAAATAGCCCTTCGAATTCCAAGGTGTTACGGAACTCTTAAGACTTTACCTTCACAATCCCAAAAAGTTAATCACGCCATTTATTTGCATGGGGGTCCCCAGATATGGACATCCACCGTAGGGCGAATGCAAAGTCGCACACTCGGGGGCTGGAATTGCAAGTGCTTGGGACGGACCTCTGGTCAACCGTATTAAGGAAATCTCGTTGACCCATGATTTTGACCTTGGCACCCGAGGTCACCCCAGGGACAATTTTGACAACGAGGTGGATTGGAAGGTTCACGCGCAAAGCTCCACCCATAAGCCTAAAAAAGCACAGAGATTAATCTCACAAAAAAGGCCGTACTACAGAGATTCTTTAAATACGAGATTCTAAATCTTCGTTCTTCTTTAGTTTTGAAAGTAGCTCCATGGGACCAGAAGTGCCTAAGGGCAATGGTAAAAAATTCTCTCTCACTCTTTTCGAATTCCTAACAACTTCCCTCCCTCTTCGATCTCTTTTCGCTCTCTATTTCCTCAAAAAACCCATCCCTCTCTATCTTCGCTCTACTCTCTCTCTCTCTCTCGATACACACCTCACCCATTACCAATTATCTAAGGGCATCAAATCAGACATGGAACTTACAAAAATATCCATTTGATTTAAAAGTGAAGTATTAATTGAATTGTTCTTAGCAGAATGATTAAATAAATATTTTACTCAAAGTCCAAAAATAACTCAAGATAACCCATCACTAATAATCAAACAAAACTAAAACATTAGTTTAGCCATGAAGATTAGGCACAGACCAATATAGTCAGTACACCATAGTAAAGTCACACATATTCCATACCCCTATTATCTCAGATCAGTTGCCCATTTTCCGCCAGGAATCAAACCCCCTTCTTACACAAATCGCCTCTTATGAAGACAGGAGAACCCCACCCCGATAAGCATAAAGATTTATAATCAAAGATCATATGAAAATTTAAAACAAAAATCTCTGAAATAAATATTCAAATACAAGCCAGCCCACGACTTTGGCCAAAATAAAAAAAATATGCTTACCCATTCAACACAATATGCCAAAAACCACTATAGAACAAAGATACTGTTTGAAGAAGCTATCTTGGCTTCTCACCTCCTCTCCTTGTACAGATCTCTCCATCTGTTAGCTACCTTAATACTCTTCATATGTAGGGGGAAAAGCTCGCACGTACACACAAAACTCACAAAGCCATTGTCCACGGCCCCAGGTAACTGCCTAGAAACTAGTTAACATAAGGCAACCCGCAGTATCAAGCGCTCATAGCAAACAGGGACATGCCACACTACTCAAAAAGACGTCGTTTCAACATTCTAAGCTCGTCACTCGGCACCACCGTCACCTGCTACGGAAGGCAAGCAAATGATGAATCTCAAAAATTCTTAAGGAAAAACTCATAGACAATCACATTACACAAGCTGTATTTGAAATAAATTATCATAGCACAACCCATCCCCTTTTATGTAAACCAGCATGCTCGGCCACCACAAGAATTGATATGCCAACCATGCTAGCCACACGCTCACACAAAACAGCTTAATACATATAAAAAAAACCACGGGTTGGTAACCAAAGCCTCAATTAAACAATAATTAATAAAAAATAACTGCACATCTTTGTCAGTACACAATTATTCTATCACAACTATTATTCCAAAAAGCCTGGATACGGGTCTATAACAACCTATTGGTTGTAGAAAAATTTCTACGTTCAATCTTGAACTTTCTCGCACTCCACCCGTGGTATGTTGATTGGTTGTGCAGCTGCCAACTGGCAATTTCACCAAGGACTCGTGAAACAAAAACGCACTGTGAGATTAAAGGCAAAAACGTCTCCCTGTGTTGGCAAGACAACTGGAGATTTCCTGTAGTCCAAAAGCGCTGTAAAAACCCTGTAGACTCATAGGAAAACTCTCGCATGTGGGAAAACATTAGCACAACATCTCTGCAGTAGTTGAACAGGCCGTTCTTGCTGGGCGTAAGGGAAACAACATTTATGGGAGCGTTCAGTATGTCAGGTCATGTCATTCAGACAATTAAAGAAAAAAATCAAACCTTAGACATTCTTCTGTCAAATAATGACCCCAAAAAAAATTCTAAAAAAATAACAACTGAAAACATTTCCCATTAATTGCACCACCTTACATTAGACCACTGAAACTCAATTTTCTAACCTAAAAATTCGTTGAAGGAACTGTTCATAAGATAGCTAAATCATAAAATTCAACATTCATAACCCCCGTAAAGAAAACATTAAATTCTCCAATGAATTAATTCCCAATAATGCAAAAAAAAAACAAAAAAAAAAAAAAAAAAAAAAAAAGTTCGTCAACACCCCACACAAATCAGCACCCACACTTCCAAATTCACCGAAACTCTACGAGGAATTCTGTCATCACATTTGAAAACTCACACCAAAAGAAAAAAAAAAAAAAAGCCTTCCCAAAAAAAAAACATTGTTACAAAACCAAGGGCCAAAAATTATCACCAAAAAATGGTTCTCTCAAGCTCAGGATACTTCTAGCAGCCCACAAAAAATCAGTAAGAACCCTTTAACTGCCTGTTAACTCAGGAAAACCAAAATTCCTTTTACTGGTTTTATATAGTTAACCTCCAACCAAAATTATAATGCCAAACCAACCCACCCTTTTTTAATTTCTAATTCAAACAACCCAACAAAGTTATAATCTCCCGTTCCCAAAAACGAAATGCTATGTAAGCTCAAACCCCAATTTATGACAAATCTTTTAGGTAAACAAAAGAAAAAAAAAAAAAAGAATTAATAATAACAACAAAAACAAAATTGATAAAGTGAAACTATACCCATCACATGATATATTGTAAAAATACATAATCCAACTTTTCCATCATAAATGCAAACATGTATCGTTACAAAGAAACTTGCTATCGCAACAATTTGCATCGATCAGAAACGACCTTTCCAAACAAACCCCCTTCGGAAAAAACCAACCTAAAAGCAAATCTCCGTAGCAATGCCATAGTTCAACATCTTACAAGAATAGTGCAAAACCAAACTTCCGAGTAATCAACAAAACTGAGGGAAAAGAGTCAGCAACCGGACTCATCACCACCATTATCAGCCAAAAATCCACCGCCTGTGAACACATTCAGGTGCTCGAAACTGA
Source organism: Macrobrachium nipponense (assembly GCF_015104395.2). Taxonomy (NCBI): domain Eukaryota; kingdom Metazoa; phylum Arthropoda; class Malacostraca; order Decapoda; family Palaemonidae; genus Macrobrachium; species Macrobrachium nipponense. The sequence continues at coordinate 49,126,436 of NC_061096.1, read as the reverse complement.
CAGTATAGGATTTGTCTAGTCAGACCTTGGCAAACTTCAGAAACCCATTACTCTCCCCCAAAAATTATATACTGACACATTAAACCAAAAAACAGTTTCACAAAAATCATCTCCAGGATATCACCAAAGTTGGCTAGAAAACAAAAAAATTATCCTTAAAAGACATAATTCCCCCATGGATAACTGCTCAAAGTTATATAAAAACCAAAATTATCACCTATTCGGAATTATAAACCACCAGGTAAACCACAATTCGGTAATTATGATGCCGCAAAACCAAAAAACCACTGAGGGTGTATATAGAAAATGCAACATCTCCCATACAGGACTGCAGTGAAACTGCATCGCAAGTAATCTGCTACTCGCCCATCCAATTCATCAAAACCAAAAAACAAAAAAAAAATCCAATACCCCTCCTCTTTTGGACCAAAAAAAACCCCAAAAAAAACCCCATCACACCAAAAAATTCCAAAAATTTTAAACCACCAAAAAAATTGCAACCACCAAACAAGATAATGCAAACCCACCAACATCACCATGTTGAATAAAATAATCCACCCCCCAGGTAATTAAAATATTTTCCCTCCATTTCACCAATAACCTCATAGCCACCCATATTCCCTTCTATTTCAACCAATAAACTTACATGTGGAATAAAAAAAAGTCTTCCAAAAAAGGAATATTAGTTACCACTCCCAAGCAGGGTTAAATCAAAAAATGAAACTCTGTCCCCAAAAAATGCACTCAAAGCATCGTAGACGATACACTTGAAAATATTGCCATATATCTCCTCCTTCCACAAAGGTTTACCATTTGCACCAAAACCAGCTGCAAAAAATAATGAACTAAACCAAAAATAGCTTGTATCAAACCATAGGCCTTAAACTGTGGACTATGTTTTCAAAAAAAAAAAAAAAATATCCTCATAGCCAAAAATCCAAAAAATTATATCACCAATTTCCTCCAAGTAAAAATAACTGAAATGTTTACAGTCAAAAACTCCAACAAAAACTCAACAAAACTCCGTATCCAAAAGAGTCTAAGACAAAGGCTTCCCCAATATGGTTTACCTCGGCACAGGCCACCAGGAAAACTTAATGAAGTTTCCTATCTCTGGCAAAAGTTGCCACCAAACACAATTGTGTAGTGGAGGCCAACAATGTTTCTGGTTTTTTTTTTTTTTTAGGAAACACAAAATATCCAGAGAAAAAAATGTCAGTGTCATTATATAAACTTTTCGAAAAATGCAAAAGGTTCTCCCCTAAATCTCTCCTGCAGCATCAAACAGCTGAAGTTGATAAACAACATTCCCAGAAACAATGATTCCAAGTCACGAAACCTGAGATATTAAAAATCTTACACAAACTGTTCGTGGAGGAGAAAAAATAAATGTTCAAATTTCGCCCATAATTAAAAAAAGAAAAAAAAAAAACTTACGTCAGCAAACGGCTAACGTCTAAAAAAGGGGAAAAGAAACAAAAAAACAATCAATGGCACTTTTAACTATTTACCTGTGGACCCACCTTAACATCTGTAAAACTCCACGTAGACTTGCAAGCAACTTATCTGGGCTGAAACCATAAAAAAATGGAAAACCAAATAATTTTATGGTTAGTACCTATTCATAGTTCACAAAAACAAAAAACCTCCACCCGACCCATTAGTATCATTGACAAGCACCCATGTCACGTATGAAAAATAAAACAACGCAGTACTCGTATCCCCAATAAATTAGCACTCGCCAGTAGTATCCACTAAAATAAGTAACTTACCCATTCACCAAATTTCACCAAAATTCACCAAACCAAATTCAACCTAAGTCACCAACCCATAACAAATCATTGGCACAATCAACAAAAATTGATCACCATGAACTCCAATAGAATCACCCATTAAAATATCTCCAGTATTGATAAGTTTCTCCATAATAATTCCATTTATCTTCTCTGTAAATAAAATTCTCCATAAAAATATTCTCCATAAAAATATATCCCAGTATCAACAGTAAGAGCAATTAAGATAAGCCATTCCCCCATAAATCCCAGTTATCACCAACCAGTTCAATCACCCAGTATCATCACCATTTGACATCAACCAATGGGACATCACCCAATCATCCACCATTTTAAAATAGTCTCCATATCCAAACCCAACAAATCCCCCATTTTTTGCTAAAAAAAAATAATCTCTGTATTCCTCCCAGTTATAATTATGCCCATCTTTATCCATGGTAAAGGCATTCTCCAAAGCGTATTAAGGAAAACTTGCACCCAATTACAATTTTCATTTTATCATACCGCATGTCCATCATTTCATTTCCCAATGTGGCTATTTCAGTCTGAATTTCATTGGTCTGGGTCTTTGAAAACAAATGTCATCAAGGACAATCAACAGCCCCAATGTGGCAATGAAACTTTACCTTTCTAAGGGCCCAGGACTGGACCCCAATTACCCCAGCACCAAAAGAAAAAAAAAGGCAATTTCCACAACTCCCGTTGGCACAGCCCCACCCTGGAAAGGTGTGGAACAGCCGCCCTTTGCTCTTACCCTTTGGACGCCTCAGCAAAAAATATGCCTGGAGTACGTACGCATCGAGGGGACCAACTTTCGTCACCAAAGGGCCAAAAAATTGCAATCCAAGCAAACCCCAAGAAACTAAAGTTTGCATACAAGCATAAATAAGCAAAGTAATGTTTAAAAAAAAATGAAATGCAGTTGACCACTTAAAAACATGGTTCCAAGAAAAAAAACATCACAAATTCTTTGCTCATATGGGAAAAAAAAATGGTAAAAATATGAACTGATTCCTTTAACTCCAAAAACGGATTCCACACACAAAGTAAAAAACAAAAAAAAAGTAATGAATAATCTCATGTCGTCAATGAGAGAACAACCTTGATCGACCTGATTCGTGCGGCTGTTATAGGTGTAAACACGCTAAAAACAACAACATACTTGTTGTGTTTGTAAGGACAACTCCGGCACTTGAACAAGAAAGCAAACTTAGCTTTCTTGCAACCCCCAACCCACAAATCGACAACCTGGAGTCGACAAGAGAACCCCTCGAGGCATCGCACACGGTCAAAATGGCTGAACGCCTAATTGAACTCTTTGCCACCCCAATCCCAGTACCAGAAACGACGGCTAGGAATAATTCTTATCTCCCCTGTCCAACTTATTTAAATGAAATCTTAAACTCAGTTTCACAAACCAGACTCTCAAAAACAGCCTCTTTTATCTTAGCTATTCAATCTACACAAAAAGGGTGGGGTTAAGACAGTTGAAAAAAACGCTTTGCCACCACTAACTAAAAAACGAGATTCTTTAAATCTCGTTCCCCTTTTACTTTTGAAAGGCAGCCAATGGACCAGGAGAGACCTAAGACAATCTGGTAAACACATTCTGTCTCTCACTCTCTATCCCTTGATTCCCCAACATCCCCTTCCCTCCTATCTCTTCTCTCTCTCGTCTCTCTCTCTTACTCGATCCTAAAATAAACGCTCTCTCTCTCTCTCGATTCCTCCAAATTAACTCTCAAACTTTTCTCCCCCTCTCTCTTCCTCCCAAAAAATTCAAATCCTGAAGTCATCAAATCAGACAAAATGGAACTTACCAAAAATATCCATTTATTTAAAAAGCAAAGTTATTAACTGATTAAACACAGGATTCTGTTAACAGAATGATTTAAAAATGAACAAATGTTAAACTCAAAGTCCAAATAAACTCAGATAAACCCTCATTAATTAATCAAAACAACTAACAAAATTAGTTGAGCCATAACATTAGGCACAGTTCAATAATAAGTCAGTACACTCCATTAGTAAGTCACCATGATTCAAACCACCCTTTATCTCAGAATCAGTTCTCCAGATCAATCCCCTTCTCCAGAACCTGGACTGTTAGGAAGACAGAGGAGAACACCCCGATAAGCATAAGATTATAATTCAAAAGATCATATGAAAATAAAACATCCTCTGCAAAAATAAATATTCAAACTACAATCCAGCCACCCCGACTTTGGCCAATATAAATATGCTTATTCACCCATTCAAACACAATATGCAAATACAATATAATAAACAAAGATACTGTTTTTAAAGAAGCATATCTTAGCTTCTCACCTCTCTCTTGTACAGATCTCCCCCCATCTTAGGCCACCTAACACTCTCAATTATGTAAGGGAAAAAGCTGCATGCACCCGCACGAACTCCACACCCATTGTCCACGCCCCCAGGTAACTGCCTAGAAACTAGTTACAACATAAACGTCACCTCAGTAAATCAAAGGAAGCGCCATAGCAAACAGGACAAATGCAACATCATCAAAAAGACAATGTCAGCATTCCTTAAAGTAGTCCACTCCGGACCCAACCTCCGTTCTCTGGAATATGGTTAAATGCATGAACTCCCTCCTAAAATTCTAGAAAACTCTAAGCACATCACATTAACACAAGACTATTTAAAAATATATCATAGCAAATCAAATTCCTTTTATGTAACATATTTACATATATAGATATATATTAATATATATATAACAAATATAGATCTATATAGAATATATATTATATATACAGCTTTGGGTCGTGATTATTCAAGTTGGGAAACGTGAAATAAGGGTTGATAACTTTTTCATAGTGTGGCAGAGTTTATTAACTTCTGTATTTCCCCATCCCCCCCCCCATTAGGCGATTATATGCCCCCCCCAAGTAAAAAATAATTTTTTATGGTACCAAAAGTTTTTGGGTTTTGGACCACTTTCGTAAGCAATTCAGGTCTATAATGTGATTGGTTGGTTTTTCTGAATTTAGAAAAAAAACCAATCGCATTAAGGACAGGGAAAATACAGAAGGTAAGAAATCTTCAACACTAGGGAAAATTATCAAACCATTATTTCAGTTCCATCATTGGAATAAAATCATGGACAAAGCAATAATTGTAACTTAAGTCTGTTTCTCTAAAAGCCCTATCAACAATGAGAAAACAGCCACTCGAACTTAGGAATGAAATTTAATAATCCTTCCAAACGACACCGTGAGGAAATACATTAAAACTTAACAAAAAAAGAAGACCTTTGAAGAAAGGAAAAGCATTAATCAACAACATGAAAATAAAATTAATGCTGACAGGACTAATTTTAAGCCAAGGAAAGTGAGGTACAGTGCTTATATTAAAACATGTTGATTGCTGCTTTTTTTCCACCAAAACCCCGATGAATTGAAATAAACAGCAACTGAAAAAATGTCATCACAAAGGAGATAATAACGGAAACTTACATATTACCCAGAGCAGATTAAGGCGAAACAACGATAGTTCATCTTAGACATAAGCATACTTATGTGGATAAAAATGAACAACATACGAATAAGGACCAAGAACACCGAAGAAGAACTAAACTAAAACCAACACCCCGTAGAAAGAGGTCAACGCAGCAGAAATTTCAACAGGAACCCGAGGAATTTTATTCTTGGAAAATAAAAACCAACACCTCCATCAGCAAGTTTCAAGCAGTTCCAATGAATAAAATACCTTACTTCTACGTAAACAGTAAAGACACACCCACAAAAGCATGGTAACCCCAATACGGACCCAATTTCATCAGCACAATAGGGAAGTGCTACAAATATCGTTCTTTCTAAACTTTCTCGTGAAATTTGTAAAAAACCACTTGTTAGGAAACTATATCTTAAACGACCCATATTTATAATTTCAGTTGACCTTGTTTTTAAATGTAGTCATTTAAAGTACAAAATTTAACAAAATTATCATTTTGATTAGTTTTAGAATTTACAAAGGTTTATTTAACCTGTGTACCAGCTTTAAGATCTGCTTAGGAATTTTTAAAATATGGAATCTAGATAAATAAAATGTTTTTTTTCCATAACTGTTTTAAAGCATTTTGAAAATTATGTAATTAGGACTTGCGTAATAGAATACATTTTTTGTTTTTAATAATAGCTATTATAACGCCAGAAATTTGGCATGCAAATCGGGCAAACTGGATTGTCTCCCGTGGTTGTCTTAACAAAGTATACATGGAATTCTTTACGAAACTCGTATTGCCAACAAAAGCATAATATTACCAGGATGATGTTTATTGGCGGGTTTAAAAAACCGTGGATGACCCACTTTTATGTTTGGAATAATAAACCACGACACTGATAGATTTTTACTTTGACAATTATGTTTTGAATTTTATTTTTTTTCCAGTGGGAAAGTGTTCATCAATTTTTGTAGGGTCATTATGTTTAGTCAAAATAAAGCTCTGAAGAGGCCTGTGGGGAAAGGCGAAATAAATTTCGAACTAACTAGAGTCTTTTATCTCTTTTTCCTGGTGGACGATATATATATATATAAATATATATATAATATATAATATATATTATTAGATATAGATCTAATATCTATATTATATAAATAATATATATATAGATATATATAATTAAATATTAGGATTAAATATATTACATATATATATAAGATCTATTATATATATATATATATATATAATTTAATATACTCAACAATATGTGCATATATTAAATACATACATACATACGCTCTTCTCTAAAACATTGCACAAAATCCAGGAACCCCAAAACTCTTCAGCTGACCAGTTTGCCCTTTGATCTGCCGCTCGAGAAAGTTCGCCTGGCTGTAAACCTGGAGTTGTTCATATTTCTGGATTTTAAGAAAATCATTAGAAACGCGGATTCGGTCACAGTGGGAGGGCTTCAATGGTGGGCCACATTTTATTTTTTATTTTTGGCGAGCTCTCTAACGCAAACATAGTTGTGCATACGAGTGTAGCGGGTTTGTAGTTCAACTTTTGGAAACATATATCAGGCTGTTGAGTTTTCATAGCGAGTAAAGGGGAACGTTTTAGTTTTGCTATCTATAATATTGTTACCTATAATAATAATAATAATAATAATAATAATAAAATAATAATAATAATAATAATAATTATAAATAACTATGTAATTCCTGAATATCTATTCAATTCATAGTCTATATTAAATTTCGGCAAATATCTAATATAAATATTTTATAATTCGAATAAATGGCTCGATTAAAATTCAGTATATGAACTAATTCGTAAACTATCTAATATGGTAAGCCACCATCATTATTAAAATAAAATCCATAATAATAAACCTAACATAATTCCTAAATATCTAAATCATATCTATATAATTTGAAACATATCTCGATAGCATCTATGTAATTTGTACATATATATAGCTATATCATACCTATATAATTCGTACATGTCTCTGTAACATCTAAGTAATTCGTATATATCTAGATAATATGCATATTATTCGTAAATATATATATAACTCAATCTATATAATTCACAGTCTATCTAATTCACAATCTATAATATTCGTTAATATGTATGTCATACATCATGCACAATCTACATAATTCAAGAATACCTATATTAAACTTATGTAATTCCTAATACATTTCGTAAATATCTATATAATTCACAATCTATATAATTTACTATCTATCTAATTCACAATCTATAATATTCGTTAATATACATGTCATACACCATTCACAATCTACATAATTAAAGAATACCTACATTAAACCTATGTAATTCCTAAATATCTATCTATTTATTTAAACACACACACACACACACAATTGGTGTATTAGTATATATAATTTAAGATAGATATATAATATATAGAGATATATATATATATAATATATATATATATTATATATGTATATACAACCGCACTTCATTAAACTCAATCCAATTGTTAGAACACATTACCACCCGACTTCGCTTGTGAGGAGTGCCCCACTGTCAAAAGCTTTGGAAAATAACGAATTTGACAGATTGCAGTTTTCATTCAAGAAAATTCAAACTGACAGAGTTCCGGGGGACAGAGGGTAAAGTCCGGGCTGCTCATTTTTGAAAGTCCTCCGTACAATGGGAGGGATTGAAATATTTGAAGTGTTCTCTGAACTCTTTACGGATTTACGCCACTGGGGGGCTCGCAGTGTGTGGGGGGGGGGGGGGGGGGGGGGGGGTTGGCGACAATTTGCGTATAAAGTCATGGGGTTTAGTTTAGGTTAAAAAAGTTAAAAAAGATAGTTTTTTTTTATTTAACTTTTGCATGTATATGGACAGATATAGGCTAACTATTACTGCACACACACACACACACACACACACATCTATCTCTTCTATATATAATATCCATCCTCCGGCTACAGCCAAAATAATATTACCACTAATCATGCTAGTATGAAAGTTTACCCCATACCACAGTTAAAGTTTTACCCTGGGAAGATAGTCATTTTTTATTATTATTATTATTATTATTATTATTATTATTTTTTTTTTTTTTTTTTTTTTTGCTCTATCACAGTCCTCCAATTCGACTGGGTGGTATTTATAGTGTGGGGTTCCGGGTTGCATCCTGCCTCCTTAGGAGTCCATCACTTTTCTTACTATGTGTGCCGTTTCTAGGATCACACTCTTCTGCATGAGGCCCGGAGCTACTTCAGCCTCTAGTTTTTCTAGATTCCTTTTCAGGGATCTTGGGATCGTGCCTAGTGCTCTATGATTATGGGTATGATTTCCACTGGCATATCCCATATCCTTCTTATTTCTATTTTCAGATCTTGATACTTATCCTCCTCTCCTTTTCTCTTCAACTCGGTATCCCATGGTATTGCGACATCAATGAGTGATACTTTCTTCTTGACTTTGTCAATCAACGTCACGTCTGGTCTGTTTGCACGTATCACCCTATCCGTCCTGATACCATAGTCCCAGAGGATCTTTGCGTGATCGTTCTATCACTCCCTCAGGTGGTGCTCGTACCACTTATTACTGCAAGGTAGCTGATGTTTCTTGCACAGGCTCCAGTGGAGGGCTTTTGCCACTGAATCATGCCTCTTTTTGTACTGGTTCTGTGCAAGTGCTGGGCATTCGCTTGCTATGTGGTTTATGGTTTCATTTTTCGTATTGCACTTCCTACATATGGGAGAGATGTTATTTCCGTCTATCGTTCTGAACATATCTGGTTCTTAGGGCCTGATCTTGTGCCGCTGTTATCATTCCTTCAGTTCCTTCTTTAGCTCTCCCCTCTGTAGCCATTGCCATGTGTCATCGCTGGCTAGTTCTTTAGTCTGTCTCATGTATTGTCCGTGCATTGGTTTGTTGTGCCATCCTCTGTTCGTCTGTCATTCTCCTCTCTGTATATTTCTGGGTCTTCGTCTACTTTTATAGTCCTTCTTCCCATGCACTCTTTAGCCACTCGTCTTCACTGGTTTTCAGATATTGCCCCAGTGCTCTGTTCTCGGTGTTGACGCAGTCCTCTATACTTAGTAGTCCTCTCCCTCCTTCCTTCCGTGTTATGTATAGTCTTGGGTGTAGTGCTTTGTGTATTGTCAATATGTTTTCCTGGTTTTTCTGATCTATGCTGCGGAGTTCTGCCTTCGTCCATTCCACTATTCCTGCACTGTATCTGATTACTGGCACTGCCCATGTGTTTATGGCTTTTATCATATTTCCTCCATTGAGTTTTGACTTGAGTATCGCCTTGAGTCTCTGCATATATTCTTTCCTGATCGTGTCCTTCATCTCTTGGTGTTTTATATACCCTCCTTCCAATTATTCCCAGGTATTTGTAACCTGTCTCATCTATGTGTTGATGCTGCTCCATCTGGTAGCTTTATCCCTTCAGTTCTCGTTACTTTGCCTTTTTGTATGTTGACTAAGGCACATTTTTTCTATTCCAAACTCCATCCTGATGTCCCCAGATACAATCCTTACAGTCTGGATTAGGGTATCTATTTCCTTGATGCTCTTACCATACAGCTTGATGTCGTCCAGAACATCAGATGGTTGATTCTGTTGCCTCTTTCTTGAGTTGGTACCCGGCATCCATCTTCTGTAGTACTTTTGTCATGGGAATCATGGCTACTACGAAGAGTAGTGGGGACAGTGAGTCGCCCTGGAAGATCCCTCTCCTGATATTAACCTCTGCTAGTCTTATTCCAGAGCTTGTAAGTATTGTATTCCAGTCGTGCATTGTATTTTTGAGGAAGCTGATGATGTTTTCCTCTGCCCCATATATTTTCAGGCATTCTATTAGCCATGTGTGTGGTATCATGTCTAAGGCTTTCTTATAGTCCTATCCATGCCATGCTTAGGTTGGTTTTCCTTTTCCTTCTCCTACTGTTTCTTCATTACCATTTTGTCTATCAGGAGCTGGTCTTTTGTGCCCCTACACTTCCTTCTGCAGCCTTTCTGTTGGTGGGGATGGTTTGTCTCCTCTAGGTAATTGTATAGCCTTTCGCTGATGATACCTGTTAGTAACTTCCACATTATTGGTAGGCAGGTGGGATAGGCCTGTAGTTACTGGCTATATTTCCCTTACTCTTGTCTTTTTGTACTAAGGATGTTCTTCCTGTGGTCATCCATGGTGCATGGTGATTTGAGATACAATGCTGGAGTTGTTTCTGCTATTCGTGGGTGTAGGGGCCTTGAAGTTTTTGAGCCAGTATCCATGGACTTCATCGGGACCTGGGCTTTCCCAGTTTGGCATTTTCTTTAGTTGGTGTCTGACTGTGTCTGTAGTGATCTCTGTGAATCTTTGTTTTATTCTCCCTGTTTCCTCTTCCTTGACTTCCTGGAGCCATGTTGCATGTTTTGTTGTGTGATACGGATTACTCCATATGTTTTCCCAGAGTCTCTTACTTGGTTCGGCTTCAGGAATTTCTGGGTGGTTGTCTCCCCTCTTAGTTGGCTGTATAGTCTCTTCTGGTTGGTTCCGAATAGTTTGTTCTGTTGGTATCCCTTATTCCTGTTCATGTACCATTGGATCTTATGTGCTTTGGCCTTAAGCCTCTGTTTTACATCTTCTATTGTGTTGTTTAGTCCCCTCTCTTGTACTTTGTATTTCTCGTTGAGTTCCTCCCTTGTTTTCTTGCTTCTTAGCCTTTTTTCTGCCATCTCTTTCAGTTTACTCAAGTCAGATCTCATCACCATGATTTGCTTTTCCAGGCGCCTTTTTCCAAGGAGGTTGCTGTTCTGGTTTCTGTTGGTTGGTTGTGCTGGTGGTGTTGGTGTTCGAATCCCCATCAGTTCTGCTACTAATCTTGCTCCTGCTGGTGGTGTGTATTATGCCCATTATTTCATTGACCTCACTTGTTTTCTCCCTTAATTTCTTGGTGTTGTAGGCTTTCATGGAGGGGATCTTTGTTCTCTCTGTATCTGGCTCCATCCATTGTCTAATCTTTTCTACCCATTCCGTTCTCTCTGTTACTTCGTCGGTGTCTCTTCGTGTGTCGTTGTTTGATACCTCGTCCTCCCTGTCGTCTTCTGTGGCATCGTCCTCTCATTGTTCGTCTTCGTGTAATTCGTTGTCGTGTGACATTTCCCTTTTCCAGTTTCTTCTCTTTCTGTTGGGGAGAGCCAGTTGTTTTTCTTTATGTTCCTTACTTGGTCTGCCAGCCTCTGCTCTGTTTGGGGGGTGTTATTCCTCTCATTCCAGATGTTGACCAATCTTCTTCTATATCCTCTCTCCGTCGGGTTGCTTCTGATGTAGCATCTCCATATTTCCTCATTTTCTTCTCTTGTCCATTTCTTCCTTTTTGCTTCTGTAGCTCCAATCTCAGGCTGTTGATTACTGTCGCTGTGGTGATCAGTTGCTGGATGACAACCTCCAAGTACCTGACCGTCTTCCCCTTCAATTGGGTTGAATACCTGGTTGCCGGACGAAGCTCCTCTGTTGCCAGAGGTTCCATTTACGTCGTTGTCGTTTATTCCTTCATTTCTTTCCATCATTGCTGAGTTTTGCTATTTAACCCATAGCTGGACCCTACCCCATCAGGGATAGGTACTCATTTACAGCTGAGTAGACTGAGGAAATTATTATTATTATTATTATTATTATTATTATTATTATTATTATTATTATTATTATTATTATTATTATTTATTTTTTTTTTTTTTTTGCTATCTCAGTCCTCAGTTATTAAAAACAGAAAATAAGAAAAATAACTCAATAAATCACTAAACAAATATGAGAAAATGTGAATAAATGATTACAGGACAAGGGGACTGATTTAAACGATATCATACATTACTCAGAATTCACGTTTCCCTTTGTTCCTTTGTACTTCTCAGGATCTTCAAGATACGGCATCGCGAACACCCACATTGATTTGTCAGCGACATATGATGCTTCCCAGAGAATATTGGCTGATCCCCTTCGGTGTGTTTGTATTATCTCAGGGATACGGTACATGCTTGGGTGATGATGCTCTAGTCTGGAAAGTAACCCCGAGCTGACGCGAAAAGTAGAGGAGGAGTGATAGTTCATCTGCTTTTCCTGAGTTCATTTGCACATTTAGATTAGGTGTGTCGGAAATTCATGAAGGGTGAATGTGGAATTACATTGTAACTTATTCTAAAATTGGATACCGGTTGCAGATGTCCTTCATTCCTCACACCGTTGGACTGCGGAACCGCCTGCCCGAGGAAGTCTTGCCATTGGAACTTCTTCTTCAGAAGTTCCTGCGAAGATGCAATGCATTACTACCATGATAAAACTCAACTTGTTTTTAGTCAATTTACTTACATTTATAATTATTTATTATTTTGGAAATTTATCTGCTTTTCTAATAACTGATCACATCTTTCTTTATTTCCTATTGTCTATAAACTGAACACTGTCCACTCACACATACATAATATATATATATATATATATATATATATATATATATATATATATATAATATATATATATATATATATATATATATATATATAATGTAGCTATGTATATATGTATGATATGCATTTGTGTTTGCTTGTATGCACAAGCTCTAGGATCAGTGGAGAAAACCTGAGAATACATTGCAAAACAAACAAAATGAATAAGAACAAAATCATTTCGATTTTACAGACTACGCGAACGTCTATCAAATATCTTGCAAAGGATTAAATCCTTGATATTGCACCGAGCAATTATCAACCTTGCTCTGGGCGTCATCTGCAATCTGAGAGGCGCTAATGCAATGCCATTAATATGTCGTGAATTCCCTTGTCGAAGGAATAGAA
>NC_061096.1:49105832-49108332 GCF_015104395.2 Macrobrachium nipponense | reverse complement strand
GTTTTTCTTTTGTAAACGAAAATAGTGTGGTTTTAATGACTTTATTATTATTATCACTTCGTGTGATCTTAAATGAATATATATATATATATATATATATATATATATATATATATATATATATATAGTATATATATATATATATATATATATATCTATATATATATATATATATATATATATATGATATATATATGGATAATATACATACATATATATATATATATATATATATATATATATATATATATATATATATATATATATATATATATATATGTATATATATACATACATATGTATATATATATATATATATATATATATATATATATATATATATATATATATGATATATATATATATATATATATATATATATATATATATATATATACATATATATATACATATATATATAACTTCAATTTCCGGAGCAACAGCTCGAAGAACAATCCAAGGCGGGTCAAGGAAAGGCACTATCCATATGCATTTTTATTAAAATATATGCCGACGTTTCACAACTCCACATAGTTGCATTTCTAGGCTGCAAACAAGCGAACGTGGCAATCAATAACTAATAAAATCCGATTTACATATAATTAAATTAAAACATTCAGAATGTAATTAATAAAACATTTACTTAAAGAACAAGCAAATGGCTGGTGACAACCAACCCAGAAGGAAGTTAAAAACACTACTGTACTCGTATAGAGTTACAACGAGAGAGAGAGAGAGAGAGAGAAGAGAGAGAGAGAGAGAGAGAGAGAGAGAAACAATAACAAACATACAGACAGAGAAAAACAGCTCAACAAGACCATCAGGCAATAAACAATTGTGTGGATGACGTTTGGGAGTTGAACGGTGGTACGGTCAATTTGATAATAATGGATTCCAGTATTGTTAAGTCGTGTTCTTTTTGTACCTGTCCTACTATTGAAAAATCTTTATTGTCTATATAGGTTTTACATATTTTTGAATGGTTTTTAATGTTGGATTGTTCAGGGCTGGACAATCTGCTCCCGGTTCTGAAGCTGACCCCTCTGTGAGCATCAATGCGCACTCGCAACAGCCTCTTTGTACATCCGATATATATCCCCTGACTACATCTGGGGCACTTGTACTTATATATAACGTTGGATGTAAACAAAGGACTGAGCTTGTCTTTGAACTTGAAGAGAGAGCCAACTGTTCGGGGATTCTTCGGAATGAGTTTCCAGGTTGAGGGCCGGTAATTCTTTTTGAATGATGGTTAAAAATTTCTTCCTGAAAGTGTCATCTTGTATGTAGGGGAACGCCGCGTACAAATTCATTTTAGGGACAGTGTGATATAGAGGAGGTGGCGTCATCTTCTTATTCAACATACTATTTAACTGTCTGAAGAACAGCCTTAATGGAAAACAGTTGTTCCTGAAATAGTTTGAAAGAGTTGTTATTTCTTCATGAAAGGTCGGCCAATTAGATGATAGAGTAAAAGCCCTGTGGAAGAGGGTAGCAACAGCGTTTAATTTAAAATTGAAATAACACGAGCTATAAAAATTCATATCCAAACCCGTAAACGTACCTTTACGATATATACCCGTGTGGAATCCTACAGTTCTTGGAAACAAGAACGTCCAAAAATGGGAGTTTACTGTTAGATTCTTTTTCTAGCGTAAATTTTATGTTAGGGTGTTGGGTATTGACGAAGTCCAAGAAAGAATCTGCATTAAAATCTTGTTTAAATAGGACAAACGTGTCATCAACATAACGTTTATCAATAAAGGGAGGAAGGATAAGGGGCAGTGTCCATTATGGGCTCTTCCAGAGAGTTCATAAAATGTTGGCGAACGTAGGTCCCAAAGGACTTCCCATGGCCATTCCCTCACCTGTTTGTACAAAACCCCATTGAAAATGAAGGCTGTGTCCAGCACGGCCAGCTCTAAAAACTGTTTAAAAGATTCTTGCTGAAAATTATGAAATAAAGCATCGTCATCAGGAAAAAGCTTATTTAAAAAATATCTGAATGGTTTCCCCACAGGGACGTTGGTGAACAAGGATTCAACGTCTAGGCTAACCATGAATAAGTCGAGTCCTGTTTGATAATTTCATCCTTGAAGTCGCAGAACATGTTAAGTGTAAGGGCCTTTAGTTAGTGGTTTCCAGAATAGGTACTAGGAATTAGCAAGATTATAATTGGCTGTGTTCTAGAGGAAAGAATAGGACGCATTGGAACATTGGTCTTGTGAACCTTGGGCAATCCATACATAATACCATATGAAGAACCTGTAACAAACAAACTTTAGTACATACGTTCGTCTATAATACCATTTTGTTTCAATGCTCTGAGGAATCGGTTAATTTTATCCTCGGATTTAATTATATTATACAGTCAGGAGCACAAATAATACCACCGAACGACACTCCCGATCAAAGAAATACCAGATGAGACAAGCAGCCCATCAGCCAATGACAACGCGAGCCGTCGTGACACAGCGCCCAGGGAAGTCTTTGCCCCAGC
>NC_061096.1:49095832-49100832 GCF_015104395.2 Macrobrachium nipponense | reverse complement strand
GTACCATTAAAAAACTTTACCCAAGAAATAAGATATTAGGGTCCCTTTAAAAAAACTCTACCCAAGACCTAAGACATTAGAGTTCCATTTAAAAAAACTCTACCCAAGTCCTAAGATATTAGAACTCCATTAAAAAAACTCTACCGAAGACCTAAGACATTAGAGTCAAATTAAAAAAAACTCTACTCAAGGCCTAAGACATTAGAGTCCCATTAAAAAACTTTACCCAAGACCTAAGACATTAGAGTCCCATTAGAAAAACTCTACCTAAGTCTAAAATATTAGAGTCCTATTAAAAAACTCTACCCAAGACCTAAGATATTAGATTCTCGTTAAAAAAAACTCTTCCCAAGACCTAAGATATTAGAGTCCCATTAAAAAACTCTACCCAAGACCTAAGATATTAGATTCTCATTAAAAAAACTCTTCCCAAGAACTAAGATATTAGAGTCCCATTAAAAAACTGTACCCAAATATAAGATATTAGAGTCCCATTAAAAAACTCTACCCAAGTATGAGATATTAGTCCCATTAAATAACTCTACCCAAAACGTAAGATATTAGATTCTCATTAAAAAAACTCTTCCCAAGACCAAAGATATTAGAATCCCATTAAAAAACTTGACTCAAGACCTAATATATTAGATTCCTATTAGAAGAATCTTCCCAAGACCTAAGATATTAGAGTCCCATTAAAAAAACTCTACCCAAGTCTAAGAGATTAGAGTCCCATTAAAAAACTCTACCCAACGTTTAAGATATTAAAGTCCCATTAAAAAACTCTACCCAAAACCAAAGATATAAGAGTCCCATTAAAAACTCTAACCAGGACCTAATATATCAGAGTCCCATTAAAAAACTCTACCCAAGACCTAAGATATTAGAGTCCCTTTAAAAAAAACCTCTATCAAACACCTAAGATATTAGTCTCCTTAACAAAAACTCTACACAAGACCTAAGATATTAGAATTCCATTAAAAAACTCTACTCAAGTCCTAATATATTAGAGTCCCAATAAAAAACACTAAACAAATCCTAAGATATTAGAGTACCATTTTAAAAACACTACCCACGTCCTCCGACATTAGAGTCCCATTGAAAGATTCTATCCAAGACCTAAGATATTAGAGTCCCATTAAAAAAACTCTACCCAAGACCTAAGATATTAGAGTCCCATTAAAAAAAAAACTCTACCCAAGTCCTAAGATATTAGAATCCCATGGAAAACCTCTATCCAAGACCTAGGATATTAGAGTCCCATTAAAAAAAAAAAAACTCTACCTAAGACCTAAGATATTAGAGTCCCATTAAAAAAAAACTCTACCCAAGTCCTAAGATATTTGAGTCCCAATAAAAAACCCTACCCTAGACCTCAGATATTAGAGTCCCAGTAAAAAAAAACACTACCCAAGACTCAAGAAAAAACTTTACCTGAGACTTAAGATATTAGAGTCCATTAAAAAAAAACCTACCCAAGACGTAAGGTATTAGAGTCCCATTAAAAAAACACTACACAAATCTTATGATATTAGAGTACCATTTAAATAACTCTACCCAAGTCCTAAAATATTAGAGCCCCATTGAAAAACTCTATCCAAGACCTAAGATATTAGAGTCCACTTAAACAAACTCTACATAAGACTTAAGATATTAAAGTCCCATTAAAAAAAAACTCTACACAAGACCTAAGATATTAGAGTTCCATTACAAAAAACTCTACCCAAGACCTAAGATATTAGAGTCTTATTAAAAAAAACTCTACACAAGACCTAAGATATTAGTCTCATTAAAAAAAACTCTACATAAGACCTA
Source organism: Macrobrachium nipponense (assembly GCF_015104395.2). Classification (NCBI taxonomy): domain Eukaryota; kingdom Metazoa; phylum Arthropoda; class Malacostraca; order Decapoda; family Palaemonidae; genus Macrobrachium; species Macrobrachium nipponense. The sequence goes on along the minus strand of NC_061096.1, from coordinate 49,099,020 downwards.
AGATATTAGTCCCATTACAAAAAACTCTACCTAAGTCCTAAGATATTAGTCTCATTAAAAAAAACTCCACACATGACCTATCATATTAGAGTCCCATTAAAAAACTCTACCCAACGCCTAAGATATTAGAATCCCATTAAAAAGACTATACACAAATCCTAAGATATTAGAGTCCCATTAAAAAAACTCTACATAAATTCTAAGATATTAGAGTCCCACTAAAAAAACTCTACCCAAGTCCTAAGATATTAGAGTCTCATTAAAAAGCTCTACCCAACGCCTAAGATATTAGAGTCTCATTAAAAAAACTCTACACATGACCTAAGATATTAGAATTCCATTACAAAGAAACTCTACCCAAGACCTCAGATATTAGAGTCCTATTAAAAAACGCAACATAAGTCCTCAGATATTACAGCCCCATTAAAAAACCTTCACCCAAGATGTAGGTCATTAGCGTCCCAATAAAAAATTCTACCCAAGACCGAATATATTAGTCTCATTGAAAAAAACTCTACTCAAGACCTAATATATTAGAGTCCCATTAAAAAACTCTACCTAAGACCTAAAACATTAGATTCCAAGTAAAAAAAAACTCTACTCAAAACTTAAGACATTAGAGTCTCATTAAAAAAACTCTACCCAAGACCTAAGACATTGGAGTCCCATTAAAAAAACTCTACCCAAGACCTAAGCTATTAGAGTCCTATTAAAAAAAACTCTACCTAAGAAATAAGATATTAGAGTCCGATTAAAAAACCTCTACCCAAGACCTTAGACATCAGAGACCAAGTAAAAAAAAACTCTACCTAAGATTTAAGATATTAGAGTCCTATTAAAACAACAATACCTAAGAAATAAGATATTAGAGTTCCATTAAAAAAAACTCTACCCAAGTCCAAAGATATTAGAATTCCATTAATAAAACTCTACCCAATAAATAAGATATTAGAGTACCATTAATAAAACTCTACCCAAGACCTAAGATATTAAATTCTCATTAAAAAAAACTCTTCCCAAAACCTAAGATATTAGAGTCCCATTAAAAAAACTCTACCCAAGTCTAAGATATTAGAGTCCCATTAAAAAACTCTACCCAAGACCAAAGATATTAGGTTCTCATTAAAACAAACTCCACACAAGACCTATGATATTTGAGTCCTATTTAAAGAACTGTACCTAAGACCAAAGACATTAGAGTCCAAGTAAAAAAAAACTCTACCTAAGAACCTAAGACTTAAGATATTAGAGTCCTATTAAAAAAACTCTACCCAAGACCTAAGACAGTAAAGTCCTATAAAGAAAAACTCTACCTAAGACCTAAGACATTATAGTCCCAGTAAAAAAAACTCTACCCAAGACCTAATATATTACAGTACCATTAGAAAACTTTACCCAAGCTCTAATATATTAGAGTCCCATTAATAAAACTCTACCCAAGAAATAAGATATTAGCGTCCCTTTAAAAAAAACTCTACCCAAGACCTAAGACTTAGAGTCCCATTAAAAAAACTCTACCCAAGACATAAGACATTAGAGTCCCATTAAAAAAACTCTACCCAAGTCCAAAGATAGAATTCCATTAATAAAACTCTACCCAAGTCCTAAGATATTAGAATTCCATTACAAAAACTCTACCCAGGACCTAAGACATTAGATTCCCATTAATAAAACTCTACCCAAGACCTAATATATTAGAATTCCATTAAAAAAACTCTACCCAGGACCTAAGACATTAGAATCCCATTAAAAAAACTCTACCCGAGTCCTAGGATATTAGAATTCCATTAAAAAACTAAAAAACTACCCACCCAAGACCTAATACAGAGTCCCATAGAAAAAAAAACTCTAACCCAAGTCTAAGATATTAGAGTCCCAGTTAAAAAACTCTTAAACTACCCAAGACCTAAGATTAGATTCTCATTAAAAAAAACTCTTCCCCAAAAACCTAAGATATTATTAGTCCCATAAAAAACTTGACTCAAGACCTAAGATATTAGAGTCCCATTAAAAAAACTCTACCCAAGACCTAAGATATTAGAGTCCCATTAAAAAAACTCTACCCAAGACCTAAGATATTAGAGTCCCATTAAAAAACTCTACACAAGACCTAAGATATTAGAGTCTTATTAAAAAAAACTCTACACAAGACCTAAGATATTAGTCCCATTAAAAAAACTCTACACAAGACCTAAGATATTAGAGTCTTATTAAAAAAACTCTACACAAAACCTAAGATATTAGTCCCATTAAAAAAACTCTACACAAGACCTAAGATATTAGAGTATCATTAAAAAATCTCTACCTAAAACTTAATGCATTATAGTCCCAGTAAAAAAAAACTCTACCCAAGACCTAAGACATTAGAGTCCAAGTAAAAAAAACCTCTACCTAAGACTTAAGACATTAGAGTCCCAGTAAAAAAAACTCTACCTAAGACCTAAGACATTAGAGTGTAAGTAAAAAAAAAAAACCGACACAGGACATAAGACATTAGAGTCCAAGTAAAAAAAAACTCTACCTAAGGTCTAAAACATTAGAGTCCAAGAAAAAAAAACTCTACCCAAGACCTACGACATTAGAGTCCTATTAAAAAAAACTCTACCCAAAATCTAAGACATTAGAGTCCCAGTAAAAAAACTCTACCTAAGACCTAAGACATTAGAGTGTAAGTAAAAAAAAACTCTACCCAAGACCTAAGACATTAGAGTCCAAGTAAAAAAAAACTCTACCTAAGACATTAGGGTCCTATTAAAAAAACTCTACCCAAAATCTAAGATATTAGAGTCCCAGTAAAAAAAAACTCTACCTAAGACTTAAGGCATTAGAGTCCCAGGAAAAAGCTCTACCTAAGACCTAAGACATTAGAGTCCAAGTAAAAAAAACTCTACCTAAGGCCTAAGACATTAGAGTCCAAGTAAAAAAAAAACTCTACCCAAGACCTAAGACATTAGAGTCCTATTAAAAAAAACTCTACCCAAGATCTAAGATATTAGAGTCCCAGTAAAAAAAACTCTACCTAAGACTTAAGACATTAGAGTCCAAGTAAAAAAAAAAAACCTACTAAGACCGAAGACATTAGAGTCCCAGTAAAAAAAACTCTACCCAAGACCTAAGACATTAGAGTCCCATTAAAGGAAACTCTACCCAAGACCTAAGACATTAGAGTCCAAGTAAAAAAAAACTCT
>NC_061096.1:49083332-49088332 GCF_015104395.2 Macrobrachium nipponense | reverse complement strand
GACAACAAAATTCCTTTTCTTGATGTTTTAATAATCAAGAGACACGACAGAAATACAAATTTACCATATACAGAAAAACCAACGTTCTACTTTCATGACAATACTATCAGATAGGTCTAGCTAGCAACCTATTCTTAAGAGCCTTACGAATTTGTTCCCCAGATTTCCTGGTAAAAAGAATTTGAACTAATTCGCAAGCAAACTTTTCATCTTAAAGTATCCTGACCATATAATTGAGAAAGCAATTCAAAAAAGCAAACGTAATTTTCTACCGACCCCCTAAAGACAAGACCAGACAAACATAGACACACCCAACAATAAAAATAAAAAATTCCCCACCTGGGAGACGATTAAGAGAGTAACTCACACCCTTGGAAATCAACCCTTTTGCATTTACCTACCCAAATACCTTAGCCAAATCCCTGATTAACGTCCAACAAAAGACATCGCCAAAGACTCTGGGGTATATGAGATCCCATGCCAGGACTGTGACCAATCTTACATCGGATTTACAGGTAAATCACTTCCCCAGAGATTAAACAACACAAACGGTCAGTTAGGTATGGACAACAGAACTCGGCTATTTTCAATCATATAAATGAACATAACCATAGAATAAACTGGAATATGTCACGTGTAATTTATAGCAGCAACTGCCGGTACAAGAGTCAAATGATGGAATCGGCCTTAAATAAAGAGAAGCAGGTAATGAACATCTCAAAGGAATTGGACATCGGACATCGTCGACGCAGTGTTCATTCAACCAACGCTTAAGAAGATTAAAGGAAGATTATCAGCGGGGGTGACCTAATTGGCTTACTTGTGGACGAATCTCTTGGTATAAATACCACCTTTTCTGTAAACTTTTCTCATTCATATACCTGAAAAGAGAGACAGCAGTCTCTGAAATATAGTACTTTTCTCTCTACATTTTGGTGTTTTTATGGGCTCCTTTTATTAAGATGGAATACTGTTGTTACAGAACACTTTTACCAGTCATATATATATATATATATATTATATATATATATATATATATATATATATATATATATATATATATATAGCATATATATATATAGTATTATATATATACATATAATATATTATATATATATATATATATATATATATATATATATATATATATATATATATATATATATATATATATATATATATAGATATATATATATATATATATATATTATATATATATATATATATATATATATATATATATATATATATATATATGTGTGTGTGTATTATATATATATATATATATATATATATATATATATATATATATATATATATATATATATATATATATATATATATATAAATATATATATATATATATATATATATATATATATATATATATATATATATATATATATATATATATATTAATATTATATATATAGATATATATATATATATATCTATATATATATATATATATATATATATATATATATATATATATATACAAATTTGCGTATTTAGTATTTAAATATCCTTTTCTCATGTGAATCAGAGATCCTTTACATTTACTCTTTGTTATGCGAATATTACAACCAATAGGAACTATTTATCTATAAGGAGAAAACGCTCAGAAAGCAGCAAGAAATTATACACTTAAAACTTAATACTCCTAACAAAAATAAAAAATAAATAAAATGGGACATCTTTTCTTTAATTCTCCTTTCCCAGGAACCATAATCACGCACCAATTTAAGATCAGGCATTTAATATCGCGACAAAATAGTTAGATAAATAAACATGTCGAGGACTAAGTCTTTTATGTCCCTACAAAAGTATTTAACTCAGAGTGAAATGTATGAAAACGTCGTGTTAGAAAAAAAAAATTCATCGCGCAGGAGTTTGGATGACAACAAAAATGAGATTCCTTCCTTCATTCCCAGCAAATAGGAGACTCGTCTAGTTCTCGGGGCAAGATTAAACCCCGAAGAAGAAGAAGAAGAAGAAGAGGAGGAGGAGGAGGAGGAGGAGGAGTAGATGAAGATGAAGAAGGAAAAGGGGGAAAAGAAGAAGAAGAGGACGAGGACGAAGAGAAGGAAATGAAGAAGACAGGAATAATAATAATAATAATAATAATAATAATAATAATAATAATAATAATAATAAGAAGAAGAAGAAGAAGAAGAAGAAGAAGAAGAAGAAGAAGAAGAGGAAGGAGAAGGAGAAGAAGAGGAAATATAATTAAACCATGAAGAAGAGGAGGAGGAGGAGGAGGAAGAGGAGGAAGAGGAAGAGGAGGAGGAGGAGGAGGAGTAGATGATGATGAAGAAGGAAAAGGGGGGAAAAGAAAAAGCAGAAAAAGAATTTGAAGAATCTGCAGAGCAGAAGAAGAAAAAAAAAGAAGAAGAAGAGGACGGAGAAGATGGAAAAGAAGAACTATAATAATAATAATAATAATAATAATAATAATAATAATAATAATAATAATAATAATCATAATAATAATAATAACAAGAAGATAACGAAGAAGAAGAAGAACGAGAAAGAGAGATAGACAGAGACACAGCACAACTAATCCAAACCGGAGAAACGGACAAATGGAGGCTCCGAAGGAATGGAAATCCTAGTCAAGTGGGACAAATGACGAACTGGAACCACGTGATGGCCCGGATCCACTGGAGACACAGAAGGTTGATTAAGTGGGATGGGAAGTGAGATGGGAGAAGTGAAGTGGGTTGGCGTTTGAAATTAAGGGGGAGGATTGTAAGTTCCCATGACGATAACGTTGGCATAGGGTTTTGTTTCTTTAGTCGTCATCACCCATATACTAAATATATATATATATATATATATATATATATATATATATATATATATATATATATATATATATATATATATATATATATATATATATATATATATATATATATATATTATATATATATATATATATTATATATTTACATTATATACACACACACACACACACACATAAGTATATATATATATATATATATATATATATATATATATATATATATATATATATATATATATATATATATATATATATATATATACTTATTTATATATATTATATATATATATATATATATAATATATATTATATATATATATATATATATACACACGCACTACACACACACACACACACACACACACACACACACACATATATATATATATATATATATATATATATATATATATATATATATATATATTTTAGCATATAGATAATGACGACTAAAGAAACAAAACCCTATGCCAACATTATCGTCATGGGAACTTACCATCCTCCCCCATAATTTCAAATGCCAACTCACTTCACTTCTCCCATCTCACTGGAGACAGAGAGTCCGAGTGACGAGCTTTGGGAATGCTGATGTGTCTTTTTGCTGTATATGCAGATCTGTGCATGTCCTGTTGCTACAGGCGATCGCAGAGGTGCCTTTGAAAACTGGCTGCAACCAGTTACCTAGGTCGTGAGTTTGTCTGTACGTGTGCGCCTCTTTCGTTCAGAATGGCAGGTAGCTAGCCAGAACGATGGAGACAGTTACGAGGAGAAAAGGCAGAATGCCGTGATAGCTCTTCGAAAGTTTATCTATTTCTGTGTGTGAATTGTATAATGGGCGTTTGATATTACGGCTCATGGAAATTAATTTTGCGAGCAGTAAAGGGTTTTTGCTGTTAGACATTGGAGAGTTTTTACTGATTTTGTTTTTACTTGTGAGAATTTGAGTTTGAAATATGATGACAGAATTCCGTGGAGATTTGGATTCTGTGCGCTGATGTGTGAATTTGGTGAAGTTTGTTTTTATTATTTGAGAATTAAGTTAGAGAACTAAGTATTTTTCTTTGCATGGTTGTGATAATGACTTATGATTTAGTGGTCATATGGAGTTCCTTCACAAGTTGAAGTTAGAAATTAGTTCAGTGGTCATATTAAATGGAGTTAATTGGGAGACGTTCAGTTAGTTTTTCTGGGAATTTTTGAGGTCATTGTTTGGTAGAAGTATGTCTAGGGTTAATTCTTTTTTGATTGACGGATGACTTGATTGACATACTTAAACACACCATAATCGTCGTTCCCCGACGCTAGCAAGACGCCCACCAGCCGTTGCAGAGATGTTGCTGTTGAATGCCCACTTAAAGAGAGTTTCTACAAGTCTACAGAGTTCTACAGTGCTTTTGGGTCTACAGAAGCCATTGGATGTCTTCCGCAGGGAGACGTTTCGCCTTCCTACAGCGTCTTTCTACGAGTCTGTGCAGGCAGTTGCAGACAAAGAGGGATATTCAAGAATCCAAAACGAGAAAAAATTTATACACCCAATTATTATTATAGCCCTAGTATGGTTTTTTTTTTTTAGATGAGGTGTGATAGAACATTACGTTGTGTTGCCAGAGACGTGCAGTTATTACTATATTTTGTGTTTTGAGCCAGCCAATGTTTTTTTTTTATATATTGAGCTGTTTTATGTGGCCTGTGGCTAGGCAGGGGCTAGCCAGGATGGTGGCTGGGCTAATCTGTAAAAAGGGGGAATGTACAGACTCATCATTTTTAACTTCCCTGGAGACAGAGAGTCCGAGTGATGAGCTTTGGGAATGCTGATGTGTCTTTTCGCTATGTGGGAGATCTGAGCATGTCCTGCTGCTACATGCGATCGCAGAGGTGCCTTTGAAAACTGGCTGCAACTAGTTACCTAGGGCATGAGTTTGTCTGTACATGTGCTCCTCTTTCGTTCAGAATGGCAGATAACTAGCCAGAATGATGGAGACAGTTACGAGGAGAAAAGGCAGAATGCCAGGATAGCTCTGCAATATTTCTTTATTAAGTGCTTGGAGATTCTAAGCTGGAGATGGGTATGAGTTACTGTGCTTTAGCCAAAAGTGTGGCTTACTGTTTTTTTTTTTATATTTTGTAAAGATGTTCTATTTCATTTAATCTTTTGACTTTGTCTTTATAATTGTGTAAGCTCATTAGT
>NC_061096.1:49066219-49076219 GCF_015104395.2 Macrobrachium nipponense | reverse complement strand
GAAAAACAGTACATTTTGAAAACAACACGGGAGCATATACAATTTAATATCATGAATTTTTTACACAAATTTCCCAACAAAAATTATTATTAATGAAAATTTGTGTAAAAATTTATCATATTAAATTGCATATGCTCCCGTGATGTTTTCAAAATGTACTGTTTTTCTGGAAGAATCACTTGTTTACTGCAGGTATCCTTCAAGGTGTGGCTGGCCTTATGGCTAATCTGGTAGTGTTAGTTTGTATATTAAGACTTCTTTTGACTATGGTGTGCTTTGTAAAATCAGTATGCCTCAGTAAAGGGTCCGAATAGGACCGAAAGTACTCGGCTATCTCGCTTTTTCATTTTTTTCCTTAGTGGGAAAAAAACCTTTATTTATACATAGCATCACGTTTTATATACTTCGTGATCAAGTTATTCATATATATATATATATATATATATATATATATATATATATATATATATATATATATATATAGATATAGGTTATAGATATATAGATTATATATATATATATATATATATATATATATATATATGTATATATATATATATATATATATATATATATATATATATATATATACATATATATATATATATATATATATATATATATATATATATATATATATATATATATAATATATATATATACATATATATAGATATAGATATAGATATAGATATATATATATATATATATATATATATATATATATATATATATATATATATATATATATATATATATATATATACTATATATATATATATATATTATATAATACGTCAGTGGCTAGTTTTCGTAATGGATAAAGCTTCAGAGAGAGAGAGAGAGAGAGAGAGAGAGAGAGAGAGAGAGAGAGAGAGAGAGAGAGAGAGAATGTATAAGCCTCGTAAAACAACATTGTCCACTAAAATATGAAAGACAAGATTTATCCTTTCATTTCACTCAGGCAATAAGGACATAAACACCAAATTACATTCCTACTCCTGATCATCGAATGCTCCCCACCAGTCCCAAAACGCCAATAGAACATGCGGTTTCAGAGATCATTTCAGACTTAATTTCAGAGATCATTTCAGAGATAACGAAAGCTGCGAGGCTCATGCATGTTGCATTACCTGAAATTTATATGCTAGGCGTCGTGGGCCATCAAATATAAGCGGTTTCGGGCCGAGTAACGTCATTCACCAACGGCTAATCGTTATTGCCTCAGTTGCTCAGTCCATAAAACGTGATGGGAGAGAGAGAGATAGAGAGAGAGAGACAGAGAGAGACAGAGACGATGGTCTGACCAGTTCCGGACCGTGGTTGAGAGAGGGAGTTAGGTTTGCAGTAAAAGAAGATTGGTAATAATATTTCTAAAGACCGATATCTATGAGTTTCCAAAACCTTAGCTGTCGGTTTTAATGGATCGAGGAGCAATGTTAGTTGTAAGGTTATCTGTTATTCTCTCTCTCTCTCTCTCCCTCTGAGGACGTGTTATTTCAGATAATATATGTGTGCGAACCTTGGCTAACAATTTTATGAGTATAGGATTAATGCTGGTAGTTAAGCAATCATCTCTCTCTCTCTCTCTCTCTCTCTCTCTCTCTCTCTCTCTCTCTCTCTCTCTGTAAACTAGGTTGTTTAAGAGATTATATTTATGCGAGCCTTGGCTATCAATATTAATGGAAAGAGGATTAATGTTGGGTGTAAACTATCTGAAATCTCTCTCTCTCTCTCTCTCTCTCTCTCTCTCTCTCTCTCTCTCTCTCTCTCACTAGCTACTGGACGGTTTGGTTGAAAGATTAGATGCAGCAATATCCCTGAACAGGATAAATGTTGGTTATGCAGCCATTTTGAATCCCCCCCCCCCCCCCCACCTCTCTCTCTCTCTCTCTCTCTCTCTCTCTCTCTCTCTCTCTCTCTCTCTCTCCGTGACTATAGGAAGGGTAAGTTACACCCTTCCCTATAGTACCTTGAAGCCTACAAACTACATGCACCCACTACATCCAATTTTCCCCCGAAAAGAAAAGTCACAAGAGAACCAGTGAGCAGATGAAAGGGCACATGCCTCCATAACAAATATTTTCTTCGTCATTACAATCATATTCCCCTTTTTGAACAAATGTCAATAACAGATGTCCCGAAGAATAAAGGCAGAGAACCCTTTCACTTTCATATTTACAAAGGAACTGGAACCCTTATACTTCGTCCAAAGTTGAAAAGGATTTTTGAAACCGAATGCTGGATTCGTGGTGACGAAGGGAAGACTAGAAAAGCTTTGTGCGTTTATATGTTTATAGATTTCATGTTGCTTCCTTTGTACATGTGCCATATCTTACAACATACCAGCCTTTGAATAGTTAGGGAAAAAGGGTAAATAAACGTTTTCTTTTACTTAATGTAGAAGTTCCTATTTCATTTACTGCCTGAGGTGTATGTAATCAGTTGCATGCACTATAATTTTTATGGGTTACTTATGAAGATATGTAAATAATAAGCAAGGAATGTGAAACAAGAAATATTGTAAAACTAACTTATATACCACATACCGCTTTTGGTTGCCAAAGCCATTTTGTTTATATATATATATATATATATATATATATAATAATATATATATAATATATATATATATATATATAATTTATATAGATATATATATATATATATATATATATATATATATATATATATATATATGTATATATCAATATATATATCATATATATATATATATATATATATATATATATATGATATATATATATTTATATATATATATATATGTATAGTGTATCTGTTGATAAAACTATCAATGGTTACAAAGTATACAAATGTCTAAAGATACCAAAATATAAATAGAATAATTAATGCTGATGGCATTAGTTTAACACACACGTGCTAATCAAATCCTTTAGAGACGTACGCAATACCAGGCACATTTTCAGATTCAATATTCATCGTGACTGTTGTTAAACAGCATATGATACTGCTAATGGGAAGCGGGACTAACGTGCGTCCAATTCATTTGGTGGATTATCATCTATTACCATTCATTTAAAATTCACTCACGCACCTGCTGATGTTACCTCCTCATGTGAAATGGCAAATAGCTCTGAACTGATATGGATTTGCCCAGCTGATAATCAAATTATGATCGATTTAATTATATATTTATATTCTTTTTTGTATAGGATGGTATTTGGATAGGCAACTGCTGTGAGGTGATTAGATTTTATTCGACATACTGATATTATGGTGTTTGAATATGAAATGCATTTATCAATAATTAGACGAAAAATCTTTCAGACAACAGTTAGGCTTGACAAATGGGTTACAGGACGAGGTTTTAACAGGTAATTGCTATGAATTGATTTGTTATTCATACTGAAATTATCCTGTTCGAATATGTCAAGCATGTTTCACTCATTAGAGAAAATATCATGACCAGGTGTCTAATTCATAATGATTAACCCTTCATGTAAAATCCTTATTATCAAATGTAGTCCTATCACTTAAACCAACAATTAGTTGTATATTTACCATCTCAGAAACACAATAATACCAAACATATTTTATCACATATTTAGATTCGTATTAACTTTTTTTTTATTTTTTTCTGGGGAGGGATTTTGGTAAAGTTTGTCATTTCCTGAATCCACTGTTGGCATACAATAACTATTAGTATGCTACCAATACCATTTTTTAATATATTTTATTTCATCACCAACTTTATCAATAATGTAAATTTCCATCACGTAATGAGTACTAATGTTACATTATATTGTTATTCTTATTACTTACCTGGACGTGTCATGTATGTGTTGCACATGTGTGTGTTCGTGTGTCATGTGTGTGCATGCAGTACACACAAGGCACCTACCTCCTACGAGGTAGCCAGCATCAAAGACACTGTCAAGGAACATAAATTTTACATACTCGGGTTTCACCCGGATGCTTCAAAACCCCTTTTGGTAAAAGGTCATCCGTCAACCCAGGAAAATCCAATATGGAAAATGTGGGACTCTGCCCCAACCAACAAAGGCTGGAGATATCGAAAGGCTCAGGAGAGAACTCTGCCTCCTCTTCCGTTTTATTAAACGATTTCCAAAGGAAATCCTCTCTTGTTAAACGATTATTGGAAAACACTTACCGCAATCATTTCGAGAGCAGCCTTGATAAAGGACGTTATCTGATATTGGAATTCTGTGAGTGTGCGTGAGATTCGGGTGGTATATATATATGTATATATATATATATATATATATATATATATATATATATATATATATAGTATATATATATATATATATATATATATATATATATATATATATATATATATAGATTTTATATATAATATATATATATATATATATATATATATATTAATGATATATGCAATCTTTTAACATATACATATATTCCCTTATATATATATACAGACATACAAACGTCATATGTGGATGTTAATGCGTAAACGCATTTATACACACGCACACGCACACACACTATATATATATATGTATATATATATATATATATAATATATATATATATATATATATATATATATATACACACATATATATATATATATATATATATATATATATATATATATATATATATATATATAAGTATTTATTCACAGGGCTACCCAGTTCTGTTTTTATATGACAGTTTTCATTGGCTAAAATTTTATTCGTTCCGTTCATGATGTTTTACACAACAAAGATTAATACCATGCACTCATTTTTAAAATTATTTTTTTGCATATTCTGCATAGGCCTGGCTACCACTTATTTGATACTGACCAACAAGACAACAATTCAATTCACCTACAAGCAAGTGTGGACACAACAATTATGCCAAGGGGGATAGAACCGGTTGAAGGACCAACACCGATCGTGTGGACAAGGCCTTAATTAAATGCCGCCATAATTGCTATAGATAAGATAATAAAATTTAGGCCAAAGGCCAAGCCCTGGGAGCTGTGAGGTCATTCAGCGCTGAAAAAGAAATTGGCACTGTGTGAGGTACGTACACTGACGGCGCTACCACCCTAGGAGTGAAAATAAATGGTCATTACCCTATACAATAATACCTTAGCAACCACATTATCTATGTTATAACTTATTTCACATACTCAAAGCCTTGATCATGGATAGCACCCCAAACTCACTGCCTGTGCTGGTGAACAGTTCCACAACGCACTTTTCACAGAAGTATCACAGGCCCCCGAAGATCTTCCCTTGTTCAAGGATCGTGTGGACGTGTTTTGTGTGATCATGAACAGCATCACAAATCATTGTGCCCGATAGTATTTACTCACTGTGTTCACGGATCGCCTGATACTTATTTTACAGGCTTCATAGATAAATTCATTGACCACGTTCATGGATGGCATCACAAAATTACTGCCAGTATTCGTGGGTAACATCACAAAACTATTGCCAGTGTTCATGAGTACCATTACAAACTCGCTGTGCCAGTCTTCAAGAGTAACTTCCACACTTATTGCCTGTGTTTCTGAGTAACAAACTATTTTTTTGTACACAGAGTAAAATTCATCGCTTGTATACATCGAGTAAGACTCATTGTTTTTGTACATAGAGTAAAACTCACTGCTTTTGTACATAGAGTAAAATTCATTGTTTTGTACATAGTGTAAAACTCACTGCCTGTGTACATAGAGTAAAACTCATTGCTTGTGTACATACAGCAAAACTCACATCTTGTGTACATAGTGTAAAACTCACTGACTGTGTACATAAGAGTAAAACTCACTGCATGTGTGCATAAAATAAAACACATTGCTGGTGCGTGTACATAGAGTAAAACACATTGCTGGTGTACATAGAGTAAAACTCCTTGTATACACCATTAAAGCTCATTGCTATGTACACACTCTAACAGTTCCTGTGTTCATAGAGTAAACATCATTGCTAGTGTTCATAAAACAAAAAACTTGTGTTCATTAAAAAAAAAAAAAAACTCTTTACCTGTGTTCGTAAAAAAAACCTTTGTTCATAAAAAAAACTCAGCTTATGTTCATAGAAAAAAACTTTGTGTTCATAAAAACTCTTTGCTTGTGTTCATTAAAACAACTTTGCTTGTGTTCATAAAAGAAAGTGTGCAGCCTGCAAAGTAAATCCTTAGGTACTGTCACATACTTTGATCATCTCAGTCAGTTTGCAGCACCTTTGCTTTTCGGTCCCCGAGCGAGGGAATATCTTAATTATAAGGTTGAGGCGTATTTTATATATATATATATATATATATATATATATATATATATATATATATATATATATATATATGTGTGTGTGTGTGTGTGTGTATAGATATATGCGTATATATATATTATATATATATATAGCCAAAATCAGCAGGAGGCAATCGGCACAGTCACAATAAGTAGATGAAGGCAGGCAGGAACACACAGGAATTTAACATTATGGCATTTATTCCGACGTTTCGCAATACATTATTGCATCCTCAAGGAATTCGATTCCTTGAGGATGCAATAATGTATTGCGAAACGTCGGAATTCCTTGAGGATGCAATAATGTATTGCGAAACGTCGTTATAAATGCCATAATGTCAAATTCCTGTGTGTTCCTGCCTGCCTTCATCTACTTAGTGTGACTGTGCCGATTGGCCTCCTGCTGAATTTGGCTATGTAAGTGCCTTCTTCAGAATTCTACTCTTCTTTGGATTATGGAGCTGAGCTGCTGGTTTTCCGTTATCCTGTTTTTAATTCGCTAACAAACAAGAGGTATTGCACACTTTCATCAATTAGTGAGAACAGGGTATTGGTCTTCTTTACTTGCAAAGTGTCGGAAGCTGGAGAAGCTTTATAGAAAAAAGGAGAAAGCAAAGTTGGATCCAGTATTTTTGCAATACTGTCAAAACAATAACGTTGTTCCCAATTTGGAAAGTTCGAAGTATACAGGTCGTCTCTATATCATACTCAGTTTTATAAAGATGCCACACAACATCTGCTTTCTTATGAAATTACTTGTAAACAGAAAGTGTGTGATGGGTACAATAATACTATCACTGCCTTGCGTGCTGATGTACTTGGATCGTTTTTCATTATTGATAGGTTTATTTTTATTAAATTGTTTAACAGGTGTATTCAACATTTTATTATAGGAAACTATCTAATTTAGGTATTATTTTACCCAACTTCTATAAAGAGAGTGAGACTGTCTTTAACTTTTCCAGTTATGTGCTTTCCAAACGTGAAGAGTTTCTCTTGTCCCTTGGGTTGGATTTCTGTCTTCCTAATTACAAACCTAACTATTGCCAGTTTTTTTCTCCCGCTGAGTATTTTCCAACGCTTAAAAATTTTCCAATTGGGCGCCAATCTCAGCCGTTTACAAAATGAGTTAGCTTGTTTATCACAAAATACTTTCCTGAAACTCAGAACTCAATGGGCACCTTTTTTTTAAGAAAATTGATTTTGATCTCCTAAAATCTCTCACAAAAAGAGACGATATTATGATTTTGAAGCCAGATAAGGGAAGGGGAACTTTTATCCTCTATAGAGTAGACTATGTTAATAAAATGGAAGAGATTTTAAATGATCATACTAAGTTTCAAGAGTTTGGTACTCCTGATTACCAGAATATCTTCAGGACTAAGGATAAAATAAATATATTTCTTCGCGTCATCAACGAAGACACTTACGAGGAGCTTTTTTGCTCTGGGTCATCCGTCCTATGGTATTCTTTACGGGCATCCAAAAATTCATAAGCCCAATGTTCCCCTTCGGCCTATTCTGGCCTCAAACAAACTCCTAACGACAAACTAGCTAAGTACCTTGTCCCCTTATTGGAACCTCTGACTAAGAATAAATATACTCTGCCAAACTCTAACAAATTTAAAGATTTAATTTTACCTCAAGATCCCGACTTATTATGGCCAGCCTTGATGTTGAGTCCCTTTTCACTAACGTACCTGTCAAAGAAACTAATAGTATTATTTTGAATAAGTTATTTCCTGATCCCGATTCCAAGTTTTGTAATTTCAATCGTGTTGCTTTTAAAACTTTTTTAGAATTGGCCGTGCTGGACACGGCTTTTGTTTTTAACGGGAAATTGTATAGACAAGTAGAAGGGATGGCTATGGGCTCCTCTCTTGACCCAACGTTCGCTAATATTTTCATGTGTTCCCTGGAGGAATCCATGCTTGATGATTGCTCATTATCTTTACGCCCTTTATTTTATGCTCGATACGTGGACGACACTTTTGCCCTTTTCATGCGTGAGTTCCACTCCGAGTCTTTCCTTGAATTTGCTAACTCACGCCATCCTAACATCACGTTTACTATCGAAATGGAGCAGGAGTGTCGTTTACCATTTTTAGACGTTTTGGTATCTAGGGATAATAACTTTTTTAACACCACTATTTTTAGGAAGAAAACATTTACAGGTCTGGGCTCCAATTTTTATAGTTTTTCTTTTTATAACTTTAAGTTATATTCTTTTTATACACTCATTCATTGGGCACTATTACTCACTTCAGACTGGCAACTTTTCCACAACGAAATTATCTTCCTCTACAAATATTTTAACGATAACTGTTTCCTTACCAGAAATTACTCAGCAAAAAGTTTTCTAACAGCCCTTTGTATTTTAACGTTCCAAAAGAAAACTCAAAGCAACCTTTCCATGCATAAAATCTGACAACTTCCGTACATGCTTTACTAAAATAATCAATGAACATTTTAATGCCCTTGATGTGAATTTGATTCCCAAAAGCTTTTAGTTTACTCTTGACTTTGCTCTGGCAGGTTAGTTCAACTTTTCCTTTAGTTATTTATTTATTTATTATTATTATTTTTTTTTTTAATAAATCCTTGTATATTAATGTTCAGTTTCATAGTTTTTTAAATTTATGTAACTTGTGTTTTAGCTTAAATTATTGTGTGTTTTAAATATGATCTCCTTTTAAATTGACTTATAGATAACTATTGTTTTTAATTTTATAATCTTTTAAAGAGTTTATTAAAAATTATTTTATTTACATCTATTGTAGAATTCCTTGAGGATGCAATAATGTATTACGAAACGTCGGAATAAATGCCATAATGTCAAATGTCAAATTCCAGCGTATTCCTGCCTGCCTTCATCTAATTAGTATATATATATATATATATATATATATATATATATATATATATATATATATATATATATACAGGGCGATTAAAATTCACTGGCTCTGTATCATGATCAGTTACTGCTGCAGTGTGGGGTCTGCAGTGGGAGGATGAAACCATCACCCCTTGGAAGCTTGAAATTCAAGTCAATGGCTCCTGTGAGCTTGCACCATGTGCATAGCTTTCATCTGATGAAATAATATAAATTATAATATTTTAAAGTGTATATATATCTATCTATCTATCTATCATCTATATATATATATATATATATATATATATATATATATATATATATATTTGCTAATTATGGGTTGTTTTTATCTATTTTAGAGCCCTTGAAGATGAAATTGGTATAAAAATTACGAAACGTACTGATATAAATATGCAGAAGAAATGAATCTTAATTGTGCATCACCATAAGATTTATATATATATATATATATATATATATATATATATATATATATATATCATATATATAGATATATATATATATATATATATATATATATATATATATATATATATTATATATATATATATATATATATATATATATATATATATATATATATATATAGATATATATATATAAATAAAGGTTTTTTTGCCACGAAGGAAAAAATGAAAAGCGAGATAGCCGAGTACTTTCCTAGATGTATTAGTAAGTAGAGAATCTTTCCAATGCAAATTCAGTATTTATAGAAAACCCACAAATAATTTAACATATGAACATTTTTATTCTGGCCACCATCTTAATATTAAAATTTCAATTTTTTCTTCTATGTTCCTACGCGCTTTGCGTATTATGAGTCCACAATACCT
>NC_061096.1:49036219-49056219 GCF_015104395.2 Macrobrachium nipponense | reverse complement strand
ATGTAATAATTACATATATTAGATTTACAAGATCTGTAAATATAAACCCATGACCTGAGGTCATGCATTAGGATGGGTTCTACGTGACCAAAGCAGACCTAGATTACGCTATGCGCCCTGCTGCAGTAGCCTGATCTAGCTCAAAGCTTTGTCAACATTTTATGTTTATGATAACTTTGCACAACAACTTCCATGGGAAGCGGTTGACCTGTTAACCTACGCCGGAAACTTGTAACTTCCGAGCCGGCGGACTACGTATGTTTTTTTATATGAATTGCTTTAGATAGCTAATGTTCCGCTATCGACGCGATGCTTTAGAATGGCAGTTCCGCGCCAACCATCAAACATATCGGTCTTCCGACCGAGCTGCATCTCCTAGTATGGAGTTACAGAATAAAGTTGTTTTATCTTTGTTCAACTTGCCTGTTTGAATCATCTCCTTTAGTCAAGAAAGAACCTCTCTACTAAGATATCCAAGGGAGATGAGAGGAAACCAAAAATACTTACGAATGACAGTCGTAAGGAGAACACAAAAAGTTCTATCGCCAAGCGATAAGACTTAGATGTGGTGGCAGCGTATAACGAAGAATATAATTAACAAGACCAATATCAGCCGACCGAAGGTCTACAAGAAACTAACTTCCACCTTCAACATCAAACTAAACAGAGGAAACAGGATCTTCAATCAACGCAACAGTTTATGAAGACGCAACTATGTCCTTCATCGAGAGGAATACAAGCATTTAACACCGACGTTTGAGCAACTGTTGTCAACTTATCTTCGAGAATCTACACCGGACGAGAGCAAGCATCGAACATCAACGGAAAGAAGAAAACAAACACAGGGACAACATCACCGATCACGAGCAAGGACGCAGAGTGTACAGCTAGACGCAGTAGTGCAAGGACGGAGGCTGTGACGTCATCAATCTTGGACTTCCCCACGCATCTGCACCGAGAGAAGACCGTGACGTCATCACGACTTCCGACGCGAGACTTAGACAGGAACTGAGACGTCATCCCATGTCAACAATCCTTCGCAATATAATCTGGAGCTAAGTACCATTTTTATCTATTCAGGTCTTTTTCTCAGTGAAGTGTGTTCATCAAGAGTCGATCATCAGTATTCTGGGGGTGAGTTGTTCGCCATATTAATCTTCCTTCATTACAGAATCAATCTTCAACTACGAGTTCTCGCCCGCAGATTAATTTTTTTTTTTCTCTTCTCGTTGTCATTAACCGTTTCTTGCAGGAATTCTCTGTATAATATTTTTTCATATTATCTGTATTTTTGTATCTTTTTGGGGGATTTTCCTATTATTATAACATACTTATACAGGTACATTGCTTATGCGTTTACGTAGTGGTCGAGTGTACTCTTATAGATATTTTGATAGGATTGCAAGGAATAGAAGTGATAAGAAAAAGTGAAAGACGAAATGGCAACTACTCCGGCTAGCAACCCCAATGTGGTGACTCTCGTTAGCGCGAGGTCAGCGATTGTCCCTTTTCAAGGTCGGGTCATGGGTTCCTTCCTGCCTCAAAATGTTGAGGCATGGATCTCATCTGTAGACGCTCATTTAAAAGCAAAAAGCATCACAGACCCAGCAGTACAATTACAGGAGGCCAAGAGCTTCATTGACTTTGCAAAAGGTGACGCAAGTGCGTATCTAAGGGGGGTTTCTTTCCAAGAGGCGCTTACATGGGACGGAGTTCAAAATTAGATTACGTGCCGTGTATGGGGTGAAGAGGCTTTAGATGTAGTATTGGCATTGAGAAATATCCTTAACCAAGCCTCCATGACTCAGCTCAATGTTGTTCGAGCGGGCGGCGCTAATTGCCGACCGGCTAAATGAATATCAGGATAGTTTAAGTAACTCCGGGTGGGTTGCGGGTGCTAAAATCAAAGTGAAAGATTTTATCCGTTTGATCTACCTTACGTCTATCACTGCAATGTTGCCTGAAGCGTTAGTACGGTGTTTTGATAAAAAATTGCAGCCCGACAGTACGGAATTAGATGTGTATAAAACAAATAAAAAAACACATGTCTAAATGTACCGACCTAGATCCTTCGCTCATTCAAGTTTTTGCAAAAATGAGAACAAGCCACAACAATAAATGTGGTACATAATAATAATCAAGTTGCAGGGATGGTTTGTTATAACTGTAAACGACCAGGTCACATGATTTCAGACTGTCGGACGCGTTTTGTTCAATACACAATAGTTCAACCTCATCATATAACCGTTGCTACTCGAGGAATCAACAGCAGAATGCTACAAAACACGCAACCAGTTGCCAGTGCAAATAAAAAGAAGGGTCCTCAGTACTATAAGAAGAAACAACCAAACGGAAATTCTGCACAACAGCAGAAACAAACAAATCGTGCTTCAGGTACCTCTGTTCCTGGGCCGGTCTAGCCAGAACTCGCAAGGGCAAGCGAATTTTCAAGGTGTGATAAACAAAACAAATACCACGTAGTTCACTCCAAGGGGGAGAGGGCGATGTTGGGTCATCAATATCAACATCTTTTGTATCAAATAATCAGTTTAATCATTTATCAGATCATTGAGTCAATTGATTTTCCTATGAAAAACACACGGCCGAATCAAAAAAATCTGTGCAGGTTCCCGTAGATTTGCAACAAATTCATGCAATTATTAGTCAAGACGAGTTGTGACCAACCTTACATGCAGTAAATTTGGACCATAAGACATTCACTTTGTTCTTTGATTCTGGTAGTCCACGTAATATCATGGATTTAAGGACTCATCATTTACTCTTTTCAAATTTTCCCTATAGAAAACAAGTCCGGAATAAGGCCTATCAGGCATTGGGAATAATGAATTAAATGTTGTGGGCGTAACTCATGTACAGTACAAGGTCGGTAAGCGCACGTTTGCTGATACCTTTGTCGTTGTACAAAACATTAATATGTATCCCGCAGTAATTATCGGATACCCGTCTATGGCACTCAAATTATTATCTTAGCACCTGCAAAACACGGCGTTGTATATCAAAGGGAAATTCTATAGGTCTTCTAATACCCTAAAATCAGTTTTAGATAATAAAGAGACAGACAGAGTTGTCACTTACATTACGGAACCAATCACTTGTCTCATGAACCAAGAAATAATACAGGCAACCCAACAGAACTCTCGCTCACCCGTAATATCAGCTTGCACGCAAACTCTCGAGCCTAACGTAACTTCAAATATATTAGTGCGTAAAGAGAACCTTGCAGGATCTGAAACATTAATCCTTTCCGAAACTCTGAAAACACACGGATTATCCGTCACACAAGCCATTTATACAGTCGGCTCACAACAACAATGTAACATCGAAGTCTGTAATCATTTGAATACCACTTTAGTAATCCACAAAAATCAACATATCTTGGATGCCGAAGTTTATAAACATCGCATTCTTACCGTAGCTGAGATAAATCACGCTCAATCAGTTGCGGATGAACCCCTTTTGCAATCTATAAGGAACAAAATCAATAAGGACATTCCAGAAGAAGAAATTCAGCAGAAAGGTTTTGAATCTTTAACTAAATATCATGATGTTTTTCCACTACGGATGGAACCTTAGGAAAAACGGATGTCATCGAGCATCAAATAAGGCTCAAGGACAAACAGAAAGTAATCTATGTACCTTCGTACCGACTTCCTATGAAATTTCAGAATGAGATAACAGAGGAAGTAGGTAAAATGTTAAAAGAAGGAGTCATTAGGAAAATCAAATAGCCCTTATAATTTTCCGTTAATAGTAGTACCGAAAAAAGATCGAACTTGGCGGATATGCGTAGATTTTCGTCGTTTAAATGAAGAAACAATCCCTGACAGATTCCCAGTACCATGTACCGATGATATCCTATCCTTACTAGGCCAGAATAAATATTTCACAAGCCTAGACTTACTAAAAGGATTTCATCAGATTCCGTTGGAACAAGAGAGTATCCCATACACTGCCTTCAGCACAGCCAGGGGACATTATGAATTTTTGCGTATGCCTTTTGGTTTACGTTGTGCTCCTATAACTTTTACTCGTATGATAAACATCGTGTTTGGAGACTTGTTGGGGGATATCCTACATGCCTACATGGATGACTTAGTAATCTTTTCCAACACATTAGAAGAACATTTACGCAAATTGGAGTTAGTGCTACAAAGATTAAGGCAGCATAATTTAAGGGTAAAGATAAGTAAGGTGAATTTTTTTTTTAAAACAGAACTAGTCTATCTAGGTTTCACGGTTTCTAGTGAAGGTCTTAAAGTCGTCCACGATAAGGTGTCGGCTATCCGTAACTTTCCGATACCTACTAACGTCAAGGGAATACAGCAATTTTTAGGATGTAGCGGCTACTATCGCCGCTTCATCCGCAACTACTCAATCATAGCCGCTCCCCTAACCGATCTTATAAAAAAGGGCGTAGATTTCGTATGGTCTGAAATTCATCAACAGGCGTTCGATAAATTGAAAGATGAAACTGTGTAGTTCTCCTATCTTGAAATTTCCTGACTTCGGTAAGGAATTTTTTCATAGCAACAGACGCCTCAGACCTAGGAGTAGGTGGGGTATTGCTTCAACAATATGATAAACAGTTTTTCCCTATAGCTTTTTATTCACGTAAACTGAGACCTTCCGAAAGTAAATATGCAGTAATAGACAAGGAAGGGCTCGCTATTGTTAATTCACTCGTGCACTTTAAATTCATAATATACGGTTATCCCGTCAAGGTTCTCACTGATCATAAGCCCCTAACCGACTTCTTTAAAGGCTTTAGTCACAGCCCCAAGCGAACTCGGTGGCACATGATCATTCAGGACTTTGGTTTGGCGCGAGGATCGGGTATTTACTTGGGAAACGCAAATATCAGTTGCTGGACGCATTATCACGACAAACCCCTCTTCATCTTGTACCGAGCCATTAGCTGAATTAATAGATATCTCAACCTCCACGCCCATTGTTAAAAACTATATCGAACAGGAAGATCTGGGCTGGAGTGCTGAAACTATTACAGACGGAACAAAGAAAAGATCCGCAAATAGAAAAAAATCATCATTGCGTTTAAACGGAAATCCGAAGGAAAAGGAATACCTAAAGTATAAGCAGCAGAATTATATCCTACAGGACAATATCCTGTGTAGATCCGTGACGAGGAAAACCCGCAACACACCGCAGTTGAATAACAACCAGGTGGTGGTGCCTATCTCACTCATACCCACTGTCTTAAAGTGGTTGCATGAAAATCCACTGCACGGACACCGGGTTATACCTTGATGTCACAGAAAGCCAACAAATCCTTATTTTATTGGCATACGATGCTTACGATATAAAAAAGCACATAGCAAATTGTCGCACTGTCAAGAATACAAAGGGCACACGAAGACACCTGTCAGCCTAGGGGCTTACCCCGTGCCAAATCAACCCTTTGAAAGAGTACATTTAGATTTATTAACAGGATTTTACGAGTCAGACAGAGGAAATAAGCACCTCCTAGTAATTATAGACGCTTTGACTCGATATACAGAACTTATAGCGCTTAAAACAAAAACCGCGGTCGAAGTGCGCTAGGAAGTTTTACGAGTGCTACATTTGTAAACATGGAATTCCACACATCATTATCTCAGACTCGGGCGGGGAGTTCAATAATCATTTCCTTAACTCCTTGTGCGAATTCCTTTGTATAAAGAAAATCAATACCATGATCTATCACCCAGAGTCTAATGGGCTAGTGGAAAGGGCAAATCGTAAGGTTTTAAACATTTTAAGGGTCACCTTAGGGGGGGCAGACCCAAACTGGGACATTGCCATACCTGCGGTACTAAGCACACTTAATCACTCGTATCATGTGTCTATTAAAATGACACCGCACGAGGCACTGTACGGTATCCCGGCCCGAACGCCTTTCCACATCTTAAAGCCTACAACTAATTTATCAAATCCTCTAAAGGATGTTATGGATGCAAGCATAAAGTCGATATATAATAATTCGTAAGAATTTAGAAGAAGCACAAATCATAATGAAAAAAAAATCATGATAAAATAGCTAAGCCAACTAGAACATATGCCGTGGGCGATCAGGTATACATACAAGTATACGTACGTAAAGGTTTAAATTATAAACTGACACCTAAGTTTGAAGGCCCGTTTAACATTTTAGAAAATTTAACGGCCAATAGAGTTAGGGTTCAAAATGTATCCAAACCCACTGATGTGAGAATAGTCCCATTGGTCACATATCAGAATCTAAAGAAAGGTAGATGGAGTGAGGGAAAAAATGGTTGTATTTATGAAACTTGTATAATAATTTATATATATATATATATATCTATTAATCATATTGTATGTAAACCTATTCTTTTACGCGAGTTATTACATATGTGTTACTCATTGCAGGTTTCAAAAATGGATCTGTTATTGTTAGGAGTGATTATGTATTCAGACATCTTTGTTGTATGGAAAGAGCGCTAGGACGAAAGAAATAGAATTTAATCATGGCTCGATTATCGAGAGAATAGATGATGTATTCATCGTGTCAAGTAATATTGTTATAGAAGTAGATATGCATGCTATTTTCTTGCCTGAAGATGACGTCCTTAACTTAAAGAATGACCTGATGAGGTTTGGTATTTCCCTTAAGGAAATGCACGAACGTAATTTTCATGCTAACTCAGAGATTTCGCTAGCTCAAACACTAAGCGTCGCGGAAATGTTGTCTTATGACATACAAAATAAAACCGCCGAGGCAGTAGAACTCGTCGTCGACCTGCTGATGTGGTCTGTGGCGGCACAATACTCTTGAACGCCGCAACCCCGCTTATTCTGGCTGGACTAAACATCTTAGGATCAGTTGCGAATCTAGGCTTAGGAATCTCAAATCGCCTTAAGATAAATAATCAAAATAAAAGAATTGAGTTTTTGCAACACAAAACAGAACTGGCTTTATCTGAACTTCGCAGCCAGTTATCTTCGATCAATCAAATAATGAGTATCGTTAATGAACATTCAAATAATATCGATCAGGTCATGGAAGTTCAACATTTGCTGGCTACGTTAGCTTACTATAGTTCGAAAATAGATCATATCCGTGTGAAAATATTACATTTTATTGAAAAGTCAAAAGATTACGTAGAAAGCAATTACGTTAGCAACAAAGGTGTGTTTATCTCCTCACCTCATGCCTATTAAAGATCTGACGTTAACTTTGGAAAACGGACGGGAGAAGCTAGGTTATATTCCTTTATTAGATGCCCATAAAGTAGAGTTCTATTATAGCCTAATATCAGTCAGCGTTGAATAATTATAGAATTATGATCACAATTCCTTTTGTTGATTCTTCCGATGCTTGGCAATCATACAAAATAGCACCGTTTCCTACTTTCATGACGAATAACTCAAATCCAGTAATATCCAATTTAACGGGGCATGTACTGATTCTTCTAGAAGAAAAAAAAAATCATTTACAATCATTAAAGACTTAGATAAACTCACTCACTGTTCAGAAGCCATGAATAATAAAATTTGTACAGCTGACTCTTTTGAATTCTATCCTATATCAACGGATTCATGTGAGTTAGACATAGTGCTAAACGCTCTCTCTCTCATACAAGCGAAGGTTGTCTGGGGCAACTTTATCCCTTTTACGGAATAATAAATTCAATTACAGGACGAATAATGGTTCCTGGATCCGTTATGATAAGGCCGGATTCGACGTCGTGTGTCCGGACAGTACCACCAGCCCATGCCCCTATCTTCGTAGCAGCCGATGGTTGTACGGGGACATCTACAAACTACACCGTCAGAGGGGTCAACACGATAATACGTGAGAAGGCGTATTTCGCGAACTACACGGTGGGCTTCCACAATCATCCCGTCACTACCTCTCCCATACAACGCGCGAGTAGCTCATCGTTTGACGCAACTGGCTAAGATGACCCACGCGTCATCGACTTATGAAGGTGGAGAAAATCTTCGCTACTACATTCTGCTAGCCGTGTTCAGCGTGACGGCCATATTGGTTATCGCCGTCAACATCTTTGCTTGGCGTAGGCTGAGGCGTAAACAGAAGGATCTCCAAGGGAACGTATTGGCCCGTCTAGATGACGTACCCGTTAAACTCAAGTCGTTTGCGTTTAGGGCCGCCTGGAACCTGGCCACTTCAGTTCGTGCCTAGGGAAATTGTCTGGAATTGTGTTGTGTGTGAAAAGCGGCCCGTATGCTGGCAAAAATGTAGGACAAGAAAGACTCACGCCTTTGCATTTGAACAGTTAAAGTATCTCCAGGGCGCCTAATAAAGCATTATTGCCCAATATTATACATTAATATATTCCTAAAGGTATTTTTCGGGCACCTAATAAAATATATCAGCCCTATTTATTGCTTTTCTGCAGATTTCCATGGTTATACCTACTATTATACCATTGTACAATTATATTTATCTATTACAAAGAGTGTCAAGTACTCTTTAGCAATTATTCCATGATCATGCTATAATCATTATTTAGTAACCATTATTCTTAATCAGGTTACCTGTTATCATTATTAATCATATACATGTTAATCTTTTGAGTTTTACCTTTTTATTTATTTTTTGGTACATAATCATTATATTACCAAACATGGATCTATATTTCCCATGCATTTATCTTTGTTTATGAATATGTAACAGAACCTTTTTATGCATTTAATCACTTATTATGTTTATACCTAGACGTATGTTACGAGCACGCGCTCCTATGAACAATGTTTTAAAGTAATTTTTTTTTTATTCAAGGCTTGAATAGGTAGCAGTCCGAGCCTAATGTAATAATTACATATTAGATTTACAAGATCTGTAAATATAAAACCCATGACCTGAGGTCATGGCATTAGGGGGGTTCTACGTGACCAAGCAGACCTAGATTACGCTATGCGCTGTCTGCAGTAGCCTGATCTAGCTCAAAGCTTTGTCAACATTTATGTTTATGATAACTTTGCACAACAACTTCCATGGGAAGCGGTTGACCTGTTAACCTACGCCGGAAACTTGTAACTTCCGAGCCGGCGGACTACGTATGTTTTTTATATGAATTGCTTAGATAGCTAATGTTCCGCTATCGACGCGATGCTTTAGAATGGCAGTTCCGCGCCAACCATCAAACATATCGGTCTTCCGACCGAGCTGCATCTCCTAGTATGGAGTTACAGAATAAAGTTTGTTATCTTTGTTCAACTTGCCTGTTGAATCATCTCCTTTAGTCAAGAAAGAATCTCTCTACTAAGATATCCAAGGGAGATGAGAGGAACCAAAAACTACTTACGAATGACAGTCGTAAGGAGAAACAAAAAGTCTATCGCCAAGCGATAAGACTTAGATATATATATATATATATATATATAAATATATATATATATATATATGTATATATATATATATATATATATATATATATATATATATATATATTTGCGTATCTATAATATAATCCACGGATGAAATAAAACTAAAAATAATAAGACCTCCTTAAAATTGGGGATAACAAAATGCGGTGTTGGTTCCAAATTCATTTTCCCACACTCTCGCGGCTGGTGGAAAAATAAACACGAAAAAGTTCGCTATACTATTAGGTTGAAACGCTGCCATAACCACGGCAGATAAAACGAAATATGGTTTTAGTTTCTGTGCCATAGCAACAAAAACATCAGGGTGGGATATATTGTCCGCAGTTTTGAAGTAATAACAGTCCAGATAAAAATGAAAATAATTGAAAAGTTTTTTACACATTCACCAATAATGTTCCATGTGCGTGTTTTTATTTTAGTTGGAAGCAACAGACACTTTTCATCCGTGTGGGGTTTCATGGGAAAGAACGTAGGATAGTGCAGTAAGGTCTTTCACTATATATATATATATATATAAATATATATATATAGATATATATATATATCATATATATATATATATATATATATATATATAAACGTGTATTTATATATACATTTACATATTAAATTTTGTAGATATAGTGAGTGTGTATTTTTGTGTACGCTTGAGTGTCGACGTTACTGTTCAATCAGAAGTCCTTGCATATTCGCTCACACAAGGCATATTATCTTCAAATTTGTTTATTTTGTTCATCCATTTGTAAACATGATGTCTTTGTTACTGAGTCTCTTGAACGGAATTATTTATTAACGATAAAAAAAGGAAAGACTAATGAGAATCTAATTCATAGTTTCGTTAACATTGAATTATTAATAATGCAATGTACCTTTATAGGACAATTACCAACCTTTCCGTATTACCTACGCGCATGAGCAAATTGACATCAAAATACAGCTTTGTCTATTTCACATTTTATATCCTAGCTCACTAATAACCAATAATTAATATATAGGACAATTTCCAACCCTTCTTTATAACACCGGATAAAGTGAGCATGAAAATATATCTTTGCTTAGGGATGTTACAAAGTCAGGTTTTAAATCACTGCTCAAATGCTGCCTAAAAACATTAATTATTATCCAAAAGATGAACCCCATTCACATTGAACAAGCCCACCACTATGGGCCATTGCCTAGAAATTCAAGCTCCCAAAGAATATGACGGTGTTCATTAGAAAAATGTAACTGAAGTAACAGAAGGTAAAGAGGAAATGCAGAGAACACTTATTCAAAAGGAAAAAAATAATTCACAAGTTAACAAATAAACAGATAAAAATGTAAACCCATTTTATGGCTCTCTCTCTCTCTCTCTCTCTCTCTCTCTCTCTCTCTCTCTCTCTCTCTCTCTCTCTCTCTCTCTCAATAAAATACCGTAATAAATTAAGAAACTGAGAATTAAATAGATAAAAAAGTAAACTCATTGGAAGGTAATCTTTCTCTTAATCAAAAAAATAAAAATCACTTAACAAAATTATCTGTATAAAGATGGGAATGTCAACTCATTTAACACTCTTTTATTCACAAATGAAAAATGAATTCATATATTAAAAAATAGACAAAAATATGAGCATATTTTATTACGCACATACACTCACACATAAGCTCTCTCTCTCTCTCTCTCTCTCTCTCTCTCTCTCTCTCTCTCTCTCTCTCTATCTTAATAAATAAGCTAAAAATAAGTTGAATTAATCAATAAAGAGATAACAACGAAAATACATCCTCTCTCTCTCTCTCTCTCCTTTGAGTCCCAGTTTCCGAAGGATCAATGTCCACGTCTCCAGTTGCTAAGTTGTTGCTTTAGTTATTTGGCGAAGCTTTCATTTTCCCTCGTTTTATTTTTTTTCTCTGTCTTCATTGCTCTGGCTCACTTAATCCTCTGCCTGGTTCAGCGACGTCTTAGCTGTGATTTTTTTAAAGGTGACAGCAGGAGGTAAGAGTTTCGACGCATCTTTCTAATATAGTTTCAAGTTCATGTGTTGAGTGTTTTGTGTCAGGCACCAATGCACACACGTGCAAACATATATATGTATATATATATATATATATATATATATATATATATATATATATATATATATATATATATATATATATATATATTTGTATTTATATATATATATATATATATTTGTATATATATATATATATATATTTGTATATATATATTTATATATATACGTATATATATATATATATATATATATATATATATATATATATATATATATATATATATATATATAATTAAACATGATGGTTACGCTATTCCTCGGCAGTACAAATCAGAAGGCGTTGAAGAAGACAGCATGAAACATATGTCACTTTATTCTCATTGCGACGTTTCGAGACCAATGTCTTATCATCCAGGCTAAAATAAAAGATAAAAAACTGATATACAATACAACATGAAATTATTTTTGACATAAAAAAAAACATTGAATAAAGTAATACAAGGAAATTCACAACATTGACTTACAAGTTACTCTAAAAAATAAAATAGAATAAAAGGAATATATAAAAATAAATGAAAAGGCATTATTAAAATTAGGAATAGTTAAAAAAGACACCTTGTCTCAACGACGTTCGGCTGCTGTATGGGAAACGCATCGAAAGTAAACAAGAAGAAGGACCTGGTTTAAGCTATGTACTACAAGGGAACAGATGAAGAGTGGTTGTTCAAGGTTGGAACTAGTTTCTTTATAGCTAGAGATTCTAAAATTGGAAGGTGATGTGCGTATGGACTTGATAACGATATCTTGAAATCCTTATAGTATACTATTTTTACAAAATTTCCCATGATTTCTAATGCTAGATAGTTCTGGGTTGGACAGTTTACTCCCTGTACGGAAGCTAATGCCCATATGTGCATCACATCTCACCTTAAGCAAGCGGCGCGTGTTTCCAACGTAAGTCTGCCTATTGCATCGGCAGCAATTATAAATGTAGACAACGCCGGATTGCATTAAGGGAGGTAATCTTTCTTTATGTCGCAACATATTACTGATAGTTCTAGGGTTCATTAAGATAAACTTAACATTGACAGCTGGAAAATGATTAATTAAAATTCTCCTTAAGTGAGGTAAAAAAAAGAGGTGTCATGCATATAAGGGAATCGTATACAAAACTTGAGTTGCTGGATGATGAAATGAAATTTCCAGAGTTTTCCTGACATATTTCATAGAGAGATTAGGAGTGTAACAATTTGAATTAAAATAACCGTAAAGGATTCCGATTTCTTTGTGGAAAAGACTCCAATCAGAAGTTAATGTCATGGCTCGGTGGAGGAGGGTAGACAACGAATTTAATTTAAAAATTAAAAAATAAAACTATAAAAGTTAAAACCAAGGCCTGTGAACGTTGCCTTTCGAAATATACCTGCGTGAAAACGGTCGTTGTCACGGATAACAATCGTATCTAAGAAAGGCAGTTGGTTATTGTTTTCCAATTCATACGTAAATTTAATGTTGGCATGTAAAGAATTGGCATGTTGCAAGAAAGAGTCACAGTGCAAATGGTCCTTAAAAAGAACAAATGAAAAATAAATTCATATATTAAAAAAGTAGACAAAAATATGAGAACATTTTATTACGCACATACACTAACACATAAACTCTCTCTCTCTCTCTCTCTCTCTCTCTCTCTCTCTCTCTCTCTCTCTCTTAATAAATAAAGTTGAGTTAATCACTAAAGAGATAATGTATGGGCTTCCAAAAATACATAAGGAAAATATTCCTATGAGGCCAATCCTTTCGTCTTATACAACTCCTAGCTACAAAATTCCCAAATATCTCATCCCTTTATTGGAGAGCTTTTTTAATAATGAGCTTGGTCTTTCTAATTCCTTAGAATTTAAAAACAGTATTTTGTATCAGGATTCAGATTTAATCATGGCTAGTATTGACATAGAATAATTATTAACTAATATACCCGTGGAGGAAACAATTGAGTATATATTAGATACTATTTTTACTGATGATAAAAGTGTTCACCATGGTTTTAACCGTCCTGATTTTAAGAAGTTGTTAGAGTTGGCAGTGCGGGACACCGCCTTTGTTTTTAATGATGAGGTATACGTGCAAGTTAAAGGTGTGGTCATGGGTAACCCACTGAGTTGCACATTCGCTAAAATTTTTATGCACAAATTTGAGAGAGAACTGCTGAACAGTTGTCCCTCTTCTTTTAAACCCTTATTTTATCGCCGACATGTGGACACTTTTGTTCTTTTTAAGGACCATTTGCACTGTGACTTTCTTGCAACATGCCAATTCTTTACATGCCAACATTAAATTTACGTATAAATTGGAAAACAATAAACAACTGCCCTTCTTAGATACGATTGTTATCCGTGACGACGACCGTTTTCACACAGGTATATTTCGAAAGGCAAAGTTCACAGGCCTTGGTCTTAACTTTTATAGTTTTTGTTTTTTCAATTTTCAATTAAATTCGTTGTCTACCCTCCTCCACCGAGCCATGACATTAACTTCTGATTGGAGTCTTTTCCACAAAGAAATCGGAATCCTTTACGGTTATTTTAATTCAAATTGTTACACTCCTAATCTCTTTATAAAATATGTCAGGAAAACTCTGGAAATTTCATTTCATCATCCAGCAACTCAAGTTTTGTATACGATTCCCTTATATGCATGACACCTCTTTTTTTTACCTCACTTAAGGAGAATTTTAATTAATCATTTTCCAGCTGTTGATGTTAAGTTTATCTTAATGAACCCTAGAACTATCAGTGATATGTTGCGTCATAAAGAAAGATTACCTCCCTTAATGCAATCCGGCGTTGTCTACATTTATAATTGCTGCCGATGCAATAGGCAGACTTACGTTGGAAACACGCGCCGCTTGCTTAAGGTGAGATGTGATGCACATATGGGCATTAGTTTCCGTACAGGGAGTAAACTGTCCAACCCAGAACTATCTAACATTAGAAATCATGGGAAATTTTGTAAAAATAGTATAAACTTTAAGGATTTCAAGATATTGTTATCAAGTCCATACGCACATCACTTCCAATTTTAGAATCTCTAGCTATAAAGAACTAGTTCCAACCTTGAACAAACCACTCTTCATCTGTTCCTTGTAGTACATAGCTTAAAACCCCAGTCCTTCTTCTTGTTTACTTTCGATGCATTTCCCATACAGCAGCCGAACGTCGTTGAGACAAGGTTTCTCTTTTAACTATTTCTAATTTTAATAATACTTTTTTATTTATTTCTATATATTCCTTTTATTTTATTTCATTTATTAGAGTAACTTGTATTTCAATGTTGTGAATTTCCTTGTATTACTTTATTCAATGTTCTTTTATATTTCAATAAAAATAATTTAATGCTGTATTGTATATCTTTTATTTTAGCCTGGATGATGAGACATTGATCTCGAAACGTCGCAATAAGAATAAAGTGACATATGTTTAATACTGTCTTCTTCAACGCCTTCTGATTTATATTATATATTGTAGAAAAATATGTATTTAATTCCTTTAATTTTACCAGTTATTAAAAAAAATATGCATTATCACTACGGCATCAGTATTAAAGTGCTTTACCTATGTAAGTTACTTTAACTAGTCAATTTTAAAAATTAACGTAATTTTCATAAATAGCTTTTCTCGTCTAATCCTTTTAAATGGTTGTTGCCGTGAACAAACCACCAATTTTAATGCGGAAAATGTTTTCTTCGTTTACTGAGTGACGGAGAACCGCAGTACCTGTCAAGAACTTAACAACAGCAGTCTTCAGTGGAAGTTCCAGTCATACTTACCGTGGATTAAACTTTAAAGTGATTTAGTGACCTATGGATTTTATCATTTGCATCACGGTCATGTGTTACGCAAATATGGAATAATTCTATCAAGTTACCATTGGACCCGGACCTGCCAAAGGGAACCCGCTTACCTATCTCCTGAATCACACTAAAACAAGGTGAGAGAAAAGCTATTTTTTCTTTTGTTTTTTAAAACTGTCCAGAATATTTACTTTTATTCCTGCAGCTTTAATCGATGCTTATGTGATAAGTGTGTTATTCCTATGCTTGATCCAATTTATACGTACCTTACCTATACTTACCTTAAATATACGTGAATTACATACTCATTCATACTTCTAGTTACTTTGTTTGATTATATTTCATTAGTCAATTTACTATTTAACTGTATTGACAATTCTGTTTGTTTTTACACTCATTTTGACGTTTTTGTTTACTGGGATAGAAATATACTTTTACATTTTACTTTTTTACTTTTGGGCTGTTATTTCATTGGGGTAGTTGCGTCCGATTCTGTTTCATACATGGAATCTTAAGATTTCCTCTTGTTCACTATTTCAGATGTGTATACTTTCGGATTCATTTCATTGGCCTCCGGATGATGCAGCCCAAGTACTCACTTTCTATCCTTATGGTTCACGTCAAGTGTTTGTCATTCAGAAGTTTATTTTTGTGGTTCGATTAAATGCATTACAATTAAATTCATTGTAACTTATACTTTATTATTTAATATATCCTATATTAACTTATAAATTTAATAAGTTACTTTATCATTAAAATCTGTATAGAATTCATTTTTATACATGGCGACCGTGACAGGATCTGGAAGTTGAGTGGGTGGCTGTGTTTCCCGGAGGTAGGTATCAGGTCCATGGTGATAATTTGCATAAAATTTACTTTAAGTTACTTTTGTGATTACTGTTTATACACTTCTGTTTATATTAGTACTGCATTTTATTGTTTTACTGCGGTCTATTGTTACTTATATATTAGTCAAGATGACTGAACTGAAGAGATTAATAACTTCTCGGAAGTTTGTAAGAAAGTCTGTTACAGAGTCATTTGATCGACGTGATCAGTTCATCTTACTTGAAGCTTCAGATAAGCTAGCACTTGAGTCTAAGTTGACTGACAACATGGCACGTTTGAAGGAATTGGATCTTCAAATACAGGGTATAAAATGGAGTTCTGAAGAAAACGAAAGTGAACTGATGGAGGAATTGGAGGCCTGTGAAAATTATCAAGACAAACTACGTTCGTCTTTATTTAAGCTCCAATCGCCTGTACCGACTACACCATCACCCCCAACAACTCCAGCTCTTCCCCTTTTCCCCTTTTGAAGACAACGGCTCCTTTACCTCGATACTCTGGTCAAGAGAACGAAGATCTAACTAAATTTCTATCTCAATTTGAGGCAGTTATCAACAGGTATGAATACTCTGACTACGAAAAGCTTTTACTCCTAAAGCAGCAGATAACTGGAAGAGCCTTGGTTTTGATAGATTCCTTGGAGTCTCATAACCAAGGATATAGTAAAGCAAAGGAGCTCTTAGAAAAGGCACTTGCTTCTCCAGACGTTTCAGAAAATTCAGCACCATCAAGCAGCTATCTGAGCTAAACTTTGACAAATGTGATGACCCCATTTGAATATGTATCCAAAGTTAAAGGTATAATAGAGAATGTCCGTAAGTTGAATGTTTACTATTGATTATATTTTTGCAATACTTTGTGTGGATAGGTCTGAATGAGAAGTTCAGGGATTTACTGATAAATATTACTAACCATACATGGCCTTCAATTGAAGAGATTGGTGATAACTTCTTCACTGCCTGCCACATACAATCACCATAGAAGAAAGGGAAAGTAACAGATCATTCTGTGGATATGGCAATAAATGTGAACTTCACACCAGAGGGAACTAGTGGAGTTACTTGCAAAAATGTTATCCATGCTCCTTGTGTAGCACAGTCCAAGAAAAGGCTAACCATAACATCAGAGATTGTACGAACTTTATTTCTCCGGTTTCCAAAGTTGAGAAATTGAAGAGTATCGATGGATGTACTAGATGTGGCCTGGCATCACATTCTACTGAGAAGTGCAGATACAAATTTAGAGATCGGTGTGTAAATTGCAAAGGTTTTCATTGGAATTACTTGTGCACTCGTCCAGGGGAAAATCAATCCAATGACATTGGTCAAAAGAATCTGGACCTTAACAAGAAAAAGTTCCATGAAAAAAACAAGGCAAGAAGACACAAAGGCTAAAACTCCTGCGGAAAGATCCCACCCAGAATAACATTACTACTATTTACAGAAGGCTTTGAAATAACTCAAGTGAGGGAGATACGATTCTTCCCAACCATTCACGTGTAACATTAGTGGATTCAATGTGCGTTGTATGAAAGACAGTGGATGATCCAATCCAATTTTATATCAAGAGTTGGCAAGCAGATTGAATCTACCAGTCATACGAGAGAGTGTTAAACTTACTGTGAATGGTATCAATGTCCCTAGAAGTTATGACACCAAAATTGTCGAGGTGGAAATGAAATTTGACAGGGATTCAAGAGTCATTTATGCATTGTGCCTTCCTAATATAAATATTACTTTGAATCTTCCCAAGTTGAACAGAGTTGTTAATGGATTTTCTGTCAAAAGGATATATTGGCAGATACAAGACTTTTGGATGGTTCAGAGATATTTCTGATATCCAGCTTATTTTGGGATCAAAATCCAGCTATTGCATACCTGAGACTGAAATTGTAGTCGGAGAGAAATCTATATATTCAAGAACTCCTCATGGTGTAGTGTTAAAGGGAGCAACTGAGACTATTTTAAATGATCTGTCCTTTATTTACCATATGCCCCTGAAGTTTCGTCGTCTTCCTACATTTCGATAACTAATAGAACCCCAGACTACCTGCCTTCAGAAGAAGCTAAGTTTTATCTACCCTCTAATATAGATTTTTGTAAAATCGAAAATAGAAATTAATCATTTGTTTTGGAAGGAGAGGATGATGAAGTCTGTGGTTAGTTGATATTTGACAAGGATGTACTTGATTCTGTTTGTGACCAAGCTTACATAGAGAGACTTCAATGTACTCTGAAACTGTTGAAATCCATACTCAGTTGGTCAATTACGTTTTTAGAGAAAACTACAAGGAATAGTGAAGGGAGGCTGGTGATGCCATTACTCTGGAACCCTAGAGTTTCTCACCTTTTGGGACATAACTTCAATATATCAGAGAAAATACTGTCAAGCCTGCAAAGAAAATTACAAGGAAATTTAGACGATAAACTGAAGCAGATAAATATGGTATTTAAGGAGCAAGCGGATGCTGGAATAATTGAGAGAATTGAAAATTTAGATCAATTCAAGAAGGAGCATCCAGATCCAGTTTCATGCCTTTTATGGGCATTTTTAAGCCTGATCGTGAGACCACAAAATGTAGGGTTGTGTTCCTATCCAATTTGAGTGACAAAGGGGAAGTATGAATCACAATCAAACTATGCATGCAGGTCAACATTAAATCAGAAACTCTCCACTTCCATTATCAATTTTGAGGTTGCGGAAGCAAACTATGTTGCTTTGATATAAAGAAGGCATTCAACAATATAGGTTCCTTGAGGAAGTCGACCAAAATCGCCTTTGTTTTTTGTGGTTTAGAAATCTTGAAGAGGGAGATTTTTCAATTATTGGCTATAAGAATAGTAGACTTCCTTTTGGACTTAGATGTTCACCTTCATTATTAATGCGTGATTATACAAGATATTGATACTGGATTCTACGAATGATTCTTTTCCATTGATGAAACTCAAGAGAACCATTTATCAGTTGTCTTATATGGACAACTGTGCATTCGGGACGGCAGAAACGTCGGAGTGTTTGTTGTGGATGTATACAATGTTGGAGGATATTTTCAGTCCATATAAGTTTTCACTTCAGCAGTTTTTGTCTAATGACATGTCATTACAGAAAGAAATTGACAAAATTCAGGAAACAGAGACTCCAACAAAAAGTAAACTGCTGGGACTTGAGTGGGATCGAATGAGTGATACATTGTCTACACCCATACAACTGGATATAAATTCATCAACAAAAAGAGAAGTTTTATCTACTATAGCTTCACAGTTCGATCTTCTTAATTTCAATGGACCTATACTGAATCGAGCCAGATTGTTTCTACACAGATTGCAGTGTAGACCAGAACTAGATTGGGATGAAAAGCTTACTGCTCCTTTGATCAATGAATGGAAGAATATCTGCAAGCAGGCCAATTCTGCACCTTCTGTAGAGTTCCACGGAATTTTGGTGCTCGTACTGACAAATATAAATTGGTTGGGTTTGCTGATAGTAGTAAGGTTCTGTTTGGCACTGCAGTGTATCTGTATAACATAAATACAAATAATATCTACTTTATTTTAGCAAGAAATAAAACTGGTGAGTAAACAATTGGAGTCAAAATCCATACCAAGCTTGGAATTGCAAGCTCTTGCATTAACCGTTGAAACTGTAAAGGATTTGAAGAATGAACTTTCAGGATTTGGTTGCATTGATCCTATTGAGATAGTTGGATGTGAAGTCTACTCTGAACAGTTTGGTGGTACTGACCTGGCTGCAGTCTTACGCCCTTGAAACTTGACAAACTACAAAAAAGCAACCCTTTGTACTCAATAGGTTAGAGTATATCAATAAGCGTGTGAGGATTCTTGTATGAAATTTTTCTTGTGTCTGGAGAAGATAATCCAGCAGACTGCATCACCAGACCTTTATCCTTTAGACAGCTG
>NC_061096.1:49018719-49026219 GCF_015104395.2 Macrobrachium nipponense | reverse complement strand
ATGAACATTGTGATTTTAATTTAATTCGTCATTAAAATTGCTTCTCAGGGGAAAACCTTACTTCATAAAATTTCTAATAAGAACACAAATACTTAAAAAAACAAAAGGATTTACTCACTATAAACTGCACGAATTAGCTGCTCACCCTCTCATTAAACGTCAAAAACTGGACGATAGGCCTGCCAGAAAAACCTATTCCTCTCGTTGTATAAACAGCAACAAGCCTAACAAATCTGGAGGGGAAAAAGGAACAACAGAAGTTAGCCTAACTTTTCCTAACGAATTTTGTCCGTATTTTTCGTAGCTTTATTGCCAAAAAGAGGAACGACAGAATGACAACGAAATGGCCCGGTACTGTCGAATCCAACTGCCTGGGTAATGGACGACTTTGGACGAGTTTGAAAATTGAATTTTTTTTAAATCTACTTTTTTTTTATCTGATTTGAGTTTTATGTTTTATTACTCAGCATCAGAACTTAGGATATTATTGTAATAATCATTGAAATTTTTACAAATGATAATGGAAGTTTGAAAATAACAATTTATTTTAAAGAAAAATCTATTCTTTTCTATTTTGATCTGATTTGAGTGTTGCTGTTTTAATTCTCAGTATCACGAAAGGCTACATCTTTCAGAATTTAGGACATTATTTTTTAAGAATCGTTAAAATCTATACAAATAACAATGGAGTCTAAACGAGTTTGAAAATAGCATTTTCTTTACATATAAAAAAAAATAGTTTTTTGTTATTTTGATCTGTTTTAATTCTCAGTATCATAAAAGTTTACATTTTTCGGAATTTATAACATAATAGAAGGAATCATTAAAATTTAAACAAATAATAATGGAGGAGTTTGGACGAGTTTGAAAATAGCAATGTGTTTCAGAACAATATTTTTTTTCTTATTTTGATCTGGTTTGAGTTTCATGTTTTAGTTCTCAGTACTATAAAGGGTACATATTTTCCATAAGCATGCACCTGCTTGTACGCATAGTTAGATTATTACAAATTATTTACTTAATTCGCAAAAATGCTATTAACAACAGAGGACTGACACCAAACACAGTCTTTCAACACTTGGACTGACTCCTACATAAATGCCAGAATGCATGTATATTCACACACATGGGGACATATGTGCTCAAAAAAATTCCCACGTTCTCTCTCTCTCTCTCTCTCTCCTCTCTCTCTCTCTCTCTCTCTCTCTCTCTTGCCATATATATATATATATATATATATATATATATTATATATATATATATATATATATATATATATAATATATATATATATATATATATATAGATATATATATATATATATATATATATATACACTGCAAGCTATCCTGTAAAGACCTGATGTGCTATTGACGTTAACCATAATATCAGTCGGCAATCATACTATACAATAACATATTAGAATTTCAAGACGATTGACTCAAAGTTAACCCGATAGATTCAAAGTACATTGTTGAAGTCTGTTTGTTCGAAAGCAAATTGTTTGTCACTAAAAGTACACTACTTTGGTAGAATAACGATTACATTTCCTTATTAGCCTCAGGATATTAGTAACCAGCGGATGGCTGTTTCAGTAATGTTGTGTTTGTTCGTAAAACAGTATAATGCAGATGGCCCTCACAGATCAAAGTAGAAAAAATAAAATATTTTGAAAAAAATATTACTATTTTCAAGCTCGTCCAAATTCCTCCTTTATAATGTGTGTGTGTGTGTGCGCGCGCATGCGTGTGTGTGTGTACGCGCGCGCGCAGGTACGCATTCATATTTTTTTTCAAAATGTTCCTCAAGAAACCAATTTGTTTTTTAATTACCTAAAAGTGTTCACGAAACAAAACTCTCAATTACTACTCGTGGAAACTACTGACGTCATCCACTACGTAAATGCTAGTGTGCGTCCGTTTGTGTATATCTCTATTACAAAACGAACACGTGGTTTTATTCGAAAATTCTTTATTTTTTCATTCAGGAAAAATATTCTGTGCTCGAGTGCGCGTCTTTGTTTGTTTGTTTGTATGGTTATTTAGCAACGGGACCAACGGCTTTTCGTGACTTCCGAGCCACGTCGAGAGTGAACCTCTTTCACCAGAAATACACATCTCTGACTCCTCAATGGAATGCCCGAGAATTGAACTCGCGGCCACAGAGGTGGCAGGCCAAGACCATAGGCGCCTGCGCGCGTCTTTGTGTTTCTTAACCCTGATGGATATATATCTAAAAGTTCTGTATTTTTAAATTCCTATGCATACCACTGTTTCCATTTTTATCCAAAAGTTTTTTTATTTTTTTAATTCCGAAATGATCAGTCTGTGTGTGTATTAATGTGTGTGGTTATATACACTTCGAATTAGTAAACCATGTGTATTTCTAATCCCAAAGTTCTTTTGTTTTTAATTCTGAAATGATCAGTGTATGTGTGTGTGTTGATGTAAGTCTACGTCTGGTTATGTAAACCTCTGTTTCAAAAACCTTATGGATTTGTATCCGAAATCTCTTCATTTTTTGAATTTCTGAAATAATGCTCAATGAACGCGTATGTGTTTGTGTGTGTTTGTGTATTTACCTGCACCTCTATTTCAAAACCCTCAATAATTTCATCCAAAAGTTCTTCATTTTTGAATTCCGGAAAAAATGTTCAGTTTTGGCTCGAAAAGAGGGCCTACAATAACCTTGCTCAATAACTCCGGTTCATGTACTTGTATTTTTTTTCATTCAGCCGTATAGCGAGTTCCGGCGAATCTCAATTTCCTGTTTTGGTTACGTTCGAAGTTGAAATTCATTTTCGTTTCCACGTGAAAATGACTATATTTGTTCCCTTTTCAGGTAACCCTGTGTTTAATCATCATGTACATAGGTGTTACTCTTTATTATATATATATATATATATATATATTTATATA
Organism: Macrobrachium nipponense; assembly: GCF_015104395.2. Taxonomy (NCBI): domain Eukaryota; kingdom Metazoa; phylum Arthropoda; class Malacostraca; order Decapoda; family Palaemonidae; genus Macrobrachium; species Macrobrachium nipponense. Next base: position 49,023,301 of record NC_061096.1, on the reverse strand, counting down.
TATATATATATATATATATATAATATATATATATATATATATATATAGTATGTATATATATATATATATATACATACATATACATATAAATATAAATATAATTACTATTACTGTTAATAATGGAAAATCATAGATATTTTGCGTAAGCGTATGCTATAATAATAATAATAATAATAATAATAGAATAATAGTAATAATAATAATAATAATAATAATAATAATAATAATAATAATAATAATAATAATAATAATAATAATAATAATAATAATAAAGCTATTAAGAAAAAGAACTATACTAACTCATGAGAGGAATCACTTAAAATTAAATTGAATAAAATATTTCATGAACTTTGTACAATGAAAGTCAAGAACCAGTTAATGAATAAATGTCATAATTCATAACTTACTCTTTCTAAAAAAAAGTATCTGCTCCAAAAAAAAAAAAAAAACACACTAAATCTTATCTTTCCTTTTTATGAAATTAAATCATTTTGCTTTTGAAACTGCAGACTAAATTATGAAGAAATTCCTGCTAGATAAAAACAAAATAATCAAATTTAGATATTTGTTAAACTGCAACTTATGAAGACTAAAGACTTCTCAAGGAAAATTCTAGTAATTATAACATTCCCGGAGGAGAGCCGGGGAGGAAATCTTGAGCTACTTCGAAATTCTTTAGCCAAAAAGAGGAGGAGAATTCTGGGACCCTCCTTCAATATAATATGGTAGCCTAAGTTTCTAACTAAACTATGTTATAGTATGATGAAAGAGAAGTATATGATTTAAAATAGTGTAGTGAAATAAATTGTCAAATGGTATATGTTATGGTGAAAAAGAATGATATGATTCAATATTGTATCGTGACAAATTTTCAAATATGGTTAAAAATAACTATATGATTTAATATGATGTGGTGACCTAAATTTCTAACTATGGTATAGTATGGTGAAAAAGAAATACATCAATTAATAATATCATTTGATATATTATAGTGGCCTAAATTTCTAACTATGCTATGGTATAGTATTGTGGAAAGGAATTACATCATCTAATATGGTATAGTGGCCTAAATTTCTAGCTATGATATGGTATGGTGCAAGAGGAATACGTGAATATGATTTTCTGTCTGGTGATAAATTTCTGGCTATGACGAAAAATCCATAGTAATAGCGATATACATTTCTAGTATAATGAAAAATGTATGAATTTGAAATAGTAAGCTGTCAAATTTCAAAATATGATGCGATATGATGAAGAATAACTATATGATTTAATAGAGTATAGCGAACTAAAGCCTACCATCCATTTACCCCTATGGGTTACTCTGAACACAAATATTCTTGTTTATTCATAAACCCTTTTGAAACACATCTGGTCCACTCAAGGACAAGAAGGTCATATGTTCAGAACGCCGTAGGGCGCATGGCATGTTCTCAAAAGATTCATTCAGAAATCTAAAATAAAAGAAACCTTTTATGTTTAGAGAGCAATGTTTGTTTAAATCTATCGAGCTAAATGAATAAAACGTTTGCTGAACAAAAATTACTTTTAGGCTAAGGAATAGAACAGTTGCTATCTATTTAGAATGCTCATTTTTCATACTGCATGAACTCAGACTGAACTGCGGGGAGTACGATTGCCCTATTAGAATAAGGATTGAAAACTTATAGTTATAATCTACAAGCAGTAATGTTTATGTAACCTACGTGTGTTCTCTTGGTTCAGTAACAGTGGAAGGTTCTAACATGTTTCTTGTATAGGTAGAAAATGATAATAATAATAAATCTGAAATTTTTTTTCTCATAGACTGGCACCAATAATAATAATAATAATAATAATAATAATAATAATAATAATAATAATAATAATAATAATAATAATAATAATAATAATAATAATAATAATAATATAACCTAAAAATGACTCAAAGGCTTGAAAATATTCAGATTTAATATATATTTGATAATGTAATTTTTTATTTTTTTTATGTATCACTGGCCAGGATTACGGACAGGGTGGCAATATTGCTTCTATAATAACTATGCCTTTCCAGGCTACGATTTTTTAATTAAACCTCGATCACCAATGGAATGGCAAACAGTGTATTTTTCATTTTATGCCCCGAAATATATACTGTTTATACTCCTCTTCAATAACCTCAGTCGATATTGAAATCACCATCAGATGAATAAATGAATAATGAAAGTACTTCTTCAATGTATAGATGTACGATTCATCCACCAAGGACGATGAATATGAATGAGAAATGAATGAAGGCTCATCCTGAATAGCCTCGGTTTACATTGGAAGCACAAGAGATGAATAAATGTCTATTGAAAGTACTTCTTCAATGTATGAAATTTGCTTGTATTTGGGTCCACCTCACTCCCCAAATACGATGAAAATGAAGGAGAAATGAATAAAGCCCTCTCTTGAATAACCTCAGTCGAAATTAGAAGTACCGCCAGATGAATAAATAAATAATGACATTTTTTTTTTCATCGTATGACTGTAAATATTCATTTGGGAACAGTTCAGGAACAGTTCATTCACCAAAGCCGATGAATGTGAATGAGAAGTTATTAAGATTGTTCTTGAATGACCTCAGTCGATATCAAAAGCACCATCAGATGAATGGATGAATAATAAACGTACTTATTTGCCGTATGAACTTCACTGACGATATTGGAAATGAATAACAAATGAATAAAGACACTTGTTCAATAAGTCGATATTGGACGTACCATCACATGAATAAATGATCAATTAAAGTATATCCATCTGGACACAGTTCACCCCACCAATGACGATTATGAAAGGAATGAAAAATGAATACAGACTCGAGTTCAATAAGTCGATATTTATTCATCGTCAGATGAATAAGTCGTTAATGAAAGTATTTCAATCTGGGCACAGTTCACTCACCAAAGGCGATTGTGAAAGGAATGAAAAATGAATACAGACTCGAGTTCAATAAGTCGATATTTATTCATCATCAGATGAATAAGTCGTTAACGAAAGTATTTCAATCTAGGCACAGTTCACTCACCAAAGGCGATTGGGAAGGGAATGAGAAATGCATAAAGTCTGAGGAAACGTTTCTGAGGAAACGTTTCCTGGCTGAAACCGACAATTATCCAACTCTTTGCAGTACAAGAACCGTAATTTTCATCGAGGCGTTCTTGCTAACAAAGGGTTCTGCCCTCCCTTTCACAGTCTGTTAATCTAAGCTTTAAAGGGAGAGAATATGCTGGAACACCAGGGGTCGGCTGAACAGGAGAGAGAGAGAGAGAGAGAGAGAGAGAGAGAGAGAGAGAGAGAGAGAGATTGCTCCCTAGAGTTGTCTGAATCCCGTACTTGACTTCCTTTGTGGGAAATGAAGTAGCTTTCTGACGCTCTTATTCCCAGTGAGAGTAATTAAAATTTACTTAGAGAGAGAGAGAGAGAGAGAGAGAGAGAGAAATAGCTTCCTAGAGCTGTTTAAATCTCGAACTTGAGTTCCTTTGTGGGAAATAAAGAAGCTTTCTTCTGCCCTGTGAGAGCCAGTCGAATTTACTGAGGAGAGAGAGAGAGAGAGAAGAGAGAGAGAGAGAGAGAGAGAGAGAGAGAGAGAGAGAGAGAGCTGGATTTCTCAGCAGAAGTATAATACCTTCTGCTTTTCCAGACCCGAGAAGAGGAAGAATGAGATTTCTTGCACGAAACTGAATCTGCAGTGAATTATTGAATCACTAATGGTATGGGAATCGAGTTACAAAGAAATTGAGAGAGATTTTATTTAATTATCATTTTGTTGTAGAGACATAACTTTACATTTAATTTTGCTTTATCAAGTAGTAATTTTACGGTGATTTCTAAGAGTATGAGACTTATCTACCTAATACCCTTCAAGACATCAAATACGCCCGACTCTGATAAATTCATTATTATTATAAATATATGTTCTTTCATCTATGTTCTTTCATCTTGTTCGTGAAGTCTTATGTCATGAATGGGCGAAATCTCCTTATTGGTAAAATTCATGGCACTAATATCGAGTGAGGAAATATTATTTTTCAATCTTGGGATACCTATGTAGTATATACAGTAAAGTCATATTATTTGTATTTTACAGCAAACTGTAAAACTATATTTTACTAGAATCATTTTAAAAAAGATGTATGTGATTATTATTAGTTGGAACTCATTAATGAAAGCCCATGTTTTTGTTTTACACTTCATCCATTATCCCTGAAGAAGGCACAATTCTGATATGTCTGACTTTTTTCATTTTTTTTCTTTTTTTTTTTTATTCCACTTCATTAAAATGGAATGTGCGGATGAAAAAAATCCCATAAAAGAGTTAGTGACAATTGTTATTCAAAGTTAGGTTGAAAAATTTATAAAAGTTGCTGCAGAAATCACAGGTAAAAATCTGTTTTATTATTTCAAATCAGAATATTAAACCGAAGGCATTAAAAAATTTATTCGAGTTTTGTTAAGCCCAGAGAAAGCTGCTGGTGCGAAAATCCTCTTATATTCCCCAGTGAGGAAAAAAATGAGTTTTTCTAGAAACTACGTTATATAAATGAGCGAAAAGTTTAGT
>NC_061096.1:49003719-49008719 GCF_015104395.2 Macrobrachium nipponense | reverse complement strand
CTCCATTCTAACAGGTAATGAAAATGAGAGAGTTGCATCATAACATAACATTTATTTACAAGAACAAACAAATCAACTAACCAAGTAATCCAGTCTTACAGACTAACTCAAAAACTACAATGTCAAGTCACCAGAAAGTCCACACCCCTCCGGGAACTCTTTTGTCCCCCGGCATTTCCAGATCCATCCATTCCCAATCGGAATATCACTCACTGATAAATAAAAACACTTTGGCATCTGCCATCGTGGCTTTGCCTTCCTCCCCCGAATCTCTGTGCAAGTCTTCCCATAGACTTGGCTAGTGATACATTATGAATAGAAGAGGCGCACACGCACATACGAATGCACACTTCGACAACGCCTCTATTACTGGCTTACAACCAGTTTCCCAAAGGCACTTTTGAGAAGAGTTCATAAACTGTCGTACATTGACTTCCTGAATTAAGCACTTTTATCTCACGCCACCCCCAGAAACTCATTGATCAGCTACTCTCAGGTCGTTACCTCTGCACTGTTCTCCACATTCCATAGGTCACAGAGAACGCACGAACAATATATTATTAATCAAAATCCCTAGGCCTTACAGATTGCTCGGCCACCTATATGCTAGCCCCCGCCTAGCAAAATTGCTTATATAATACAAAACATTGGGCCGGCTTAAAACAAAATAAGTAAACTGCACGTCTCTGGCATTATAAAATAAAGTCTTATCACGCTTTAATCTCCCAATAACACAAGACACATTTTCTCTCATATTTTCTGCATTAGGATTCTTGAATATCCCTCTTCGTTTGTCTGCAAGTAGCTGCACAGACAGTAGCAGGCTATAGCAGGCTGTAGCAACTGTAGGAAGACGGAATGCCTCCCTCATCGTAGAATATTCTCACGGCTTTCTGTAGATCCCCAAAAGACACGCTGTAGATTCATCGCATCACCCATCATGGAAATACTTGTAATCACCCTGGGGTAAAATAACAGCAACCTCTCGGCACGGCTGGTGGACGTCTTGCTGGTGTCGGGGAACGACTTTTTTTGGGTGTGTGTTAGTATGTCAGTCAAGTCTCTGGTTAATCTAAGAAAATTAACCCAAACATACTACCTCTATCAAACAATGATCTCAAAAACGTCAGAAATACTAACTGAACGTCTCCCAATTAACTCCCTTTAATATGACTACTAAATCATAAGTCATTATCACAACTCTCTAAGAAAAAAAAAAATCACAGCAACTCCACGGAATTCTGCACTCACATTTCGAACTCGAATGTGCTCACAAAAAAAAAGAAGAAAAAATTCGTAACGAGCTCAAGAAAGAAAAGAATCACGTAACACCCAGACCCACAAATGTTCTCGCAAGTTCTGACATTTAAACAGCCCACAAAATCAGCAAAAATCTCCAACTTTTAACAGCAAAAACCCCTTTACTGCTCAATAATTAATCACAATGAGACTTAATGTCAAACTCCCATTACTTAAGTAACAACCCTCGAAAAATTACATCTCCCGGTAAAATCAAATCTCCCGTCCAAAAAAAAAATGCTACTTAAGCTCAATCCCCAAATTATATCTCTCATAGGAAAAGGAAGAAAAAAAATAAAAAAAAGGATAATCACAAGTAGATTTCCCCAATCACAAAATATATAATACATGTATAATACGCATAACTCCCCGCATTTTCCCAAGAAATGCTCCATGTAAAGTTATGGAATTTGCCAAAAAGCAAACTCTCACACATGCGCTTTCGTGAAATGCTATAGCCAACATTTCCAGATATTGCAAAAATTCTGAACTGTCACCATCAGAAGAAAAGAAACAGCACAGCGCTCATCACATCGCTTGTCAGCAGAAAAATCGCCTGCGGACGCATGCTCAAACAGCAGCACAAAAATTGTCTAGTCAGACACATAAGTTTGGAAACTCATGATTCTCTAGAAAAAAAGGTCTAACTGACACATTTCACAGAATTAACTCCAGGATATGACTAATGTGTTCAAAAATTTGTCTCAAAGACTTATTCTCTCAACATGACTTTTCCCAAATTATATATCTCCAAGAATAACACACTTGTGAACATAAAAAATGCACACACATCTCCATAGGACTCGTAATGCAGTAAAGCCATTCGCCTCTAAATAGTCACGAAACCAAAAAAGAGAACTTCAGAAATCTCCTCTTTGCTCAAAAAAACTCCATAACCACAAAAAAAAGGGTCACCCGCCCAAGATTAATTCCAACTCCATTATGAGACACCATATTAATAATAACACCACTCCGGTTATAAAAATATTTCCTCCATTTGGTTAATAACCAACCCCATTATATTATTCTCTTATTTCTCTAATAGCCACATGTCAGTAAAAAAAAGACACCACTCCAGGAATAGAGAATAATCACCTCTATTTCGGCAAATACAAAATATTTACCTCTATTTCCCCAATAATTCCATGTGGAACAAAAAATATATCTCCAAAAAATGTGCACTCAAGGCAACTAACTCACACACTCACAAATATTGCCCCATAATCTCCAAATAGTGTCTCCATTTGCAACAAGATGGCTGCAAATAATTGAACTAAACATAGCTCTCATCACATTATTGGCAAATATCAACAATGGCCAAAAATATATACTCCCATATATTATTATCAAATCATAACTCCAAAATAATATATACCTCCAATTATCTCTCCAAAATATATATCTCTTATCTCAATTATAACTCCATTCTCAAAGAATAACTCAATGTTATAGTAAAAACTATTAAAAACTCTCTTCATTTAGCATAACTGCTAAAAAAGGGCAAAAACTCGGCAAATAAAACTGTCTAGAAAATTCTAGACCACCAACGTCCCACAAGTCATTGTAACAGAACTCCAAATTCACAGTGTCTTATCCAAGAATTCTCCATATGCACTACGTCATAAGCCACTAGAAAACTTAACCAGTTTCCTATCTCTCACAAAGTTGTCACAAATACAACTAATGTATTGTGCAAGAAAACTCACAATTTCTGGAAAAGGAACAAATATCCAGAGAAAAAATGTAGTGCCATTACGTATGCATTCAAACGTGCAAAAATTCTCCCATATATTTCTCTATAGCATCAAATAGCTAAAACACGAACACGTTCCCGAACAATGACTCTAAGTCATGAACTGAGATAATATTCACACTAACTGGAGAGAAAAAAATGAACTCAAATTCGCCTTGGTAAAAAAACTTGTGTCAGCGATGGCTAATTTCCAAAAAAGGAGAAAGAAAAATCAACGGCACCATTAACTTATCTCTCCCGTGACTCACTAGATTGTCAAGGCAATTATCTGCTGAACTCATAAAAAAAAGAAAAAAAAACTAAAATAATGTGTTGTTAGTTCCTCCCAAAATCAAAAAAGATTTCACCTCCCTTGATAGCATTAAAACACCCACGTATTAGTATAAAAAAAATCAGTATCAGAAATATCATTATCACAAAATCACCAAAAAAATTTCTATCATCAAAATCATCAGTATCAGTACAAAAATTATCACCAAAGTTAATGCTTGTCCATTCTCCAAAAATTCAGCAAAAAATTCAGCAAAAGTTCAGCAAAATTCAGCAAGATTCAACACAATTCACCAAGATTCAGTCAGATTCATCAAGATTCAGCAAAACTCATCCCCATGAATCACTGAAAATATTCTCCAAAGTTACAAAAACTCAACAAATAATTAACACAAGACTTCTCCCATTAATTCATCATAACAATTATCCATGAATAATTATCTGTAATAATTATTAAATAATCCCCCATGAAATATCTCAAATCTCTCGTAAAACAATTCTCCCGTAATGATAATTATACTTAAGCAAACCTCCCGTGACACATCTCAAGTATAATAATTATTAACAATAACAATAATAATAACTCTCCATAGCAAAAATCTCAAGTAAGGGTGAAATTCAAATAGCATACAGCAGTATTGCTGAATCCTATGACATACAATTTCTCCAGCATGCAACACCATGACATAACACCATTGCCACACAACACAGATACAACACCAATCATCGGCATTTCAAAGTAATTTCTCCAACACAATAAAAAAATAATCTGTGTATCCCCCTTATATTTGTGTCTTTCAAGGCACAACGAAACATATAACACATCCCGTGCATGTTAACTACTTTTCCCCTCATTTTCGGAAAAGAAAAATCTCTTTTCTAAAAAAAAGACTCCACGGGCATTTCACTTCATCAACTTATCAATCAGCTGACATCTTAGCATTCATGGTCAAGGCCAGACCCATCCCCAACACAAAAAAAAAAAAAAAAAAAGGAAAAGGGGGAGACAACCCACACTGAGAAAAAAAAAATTTCTCCCCCCCGTGAGAACACCCCTCAGTAAAGCGGCAGAACAACCCGAGGCATACCAGTAGTACCCCCCATCTCCCCTTGAACAGTGTCTGAGGACCCTTTCCCAAGATATACACTAGTGCCCATCCCTGCACTATCTCTCGAGGGAGGCCAGTGGTACCCATGCAACTACCCCCCCCCCCCCCCCCCCGAGGATGCCAGTATACCCTCGCAATGCAAGGCGCATCTCTGCAGAAATGTGCTGAGCCCGTAAAATTGTGGCCGCTGTCTCTAAGCCAGATATGATTATCCAAGCACAGTTCACATGCATAGAAAAATACACTCCTATGTTTTAAACAAAGACGAATGCATACGTCTATTATAAACACGTGCAAATAAAGAAAACACGTCACTATGGGGCAAAGACAAGAAAAATTGTTGACCTCTTGAACCAATCCCATAACCCTGAAACATTTAAACAAAAACCCACTCCTTCAAAACAATAGTTTAACACTCACTACTCCATAATGGGAAAAAAGAACTCGAAATTCTTCGTAAAACGTGTAAATCTCGTCGGCACAATACAAACGCGATCGGTGAGATGACCCCTAGCAACCGTCACTCATGAACTAGACTGAGTTGCTTGTCTCACGACTCCCGCCCTGAA
>NC_061096.1:48993719-49001219 GCF_015104395.2 Macrobrachium nipponense | reverse complement strand
TGTGTAATGAGGATACTTCCTACTTCCTCATTATTCATTTGGTAAACGTGTAACTCTAGTGTCAAGGCAAACTAATACACCAGCCGCTTCTCTCTCTCTCTCTCTCTCTCCTCTCTCTCTCTCTCTCTCTCTCTCTCTCTCTCCAAGCAATCCAACGCTCGCGACCTCTCTCTCTCTCTCTCTCTCCAAGCAATCTCTCTCTCTCTCTCCACCTCTTTCTCTTCACTCTAACAGGTAATGAACAAAATGAGAGAGTTGCATCATAAGAAAATACATTTATTAACAATGAACAAATAATGAATTAATCAAGTCTTACAGACCAACTTACTTCAAGTTACCCCACTATCAAAATGTCTAAACAGTAAATGTAGTCACACCAAAATATCTGTCCCATCTGGGACTCTCTGTCCCCCTAAGACTCTCGGTCCCTCTTTGCCAGAACCGTCTGTTTCAAAGACACAGAACACATCCCATAAGTACACACACAAGTTTAACAATCAGAGACTAAAGATTGGATATTACCACAAAATGTCAAATAGGTAACAAGCTAGTCTTCGGCTAAACAGTTCAAACTCACCCAAGCAGCCGGACTATTTAAAGCACTATATTATAACAAAACTCCCGGTGAGCACCACGGCATCTTGCCTTTCTTCCAAAGACGCCTCTATCAAAATCCCCCCATAGACTTGGGTATCCAACATTTTCAATAGAAGAGGCGCACACGCACATACGAACGCACAGTTCGTTAGCGCCTCACAATACTTGCTACATCCAGTTTCACAAACGCACTTTGAGAAGAGTTCATTAACTGAGTACATTGACTTGTCTAACTATGCAGTTTTATCTCACGCCATCCATAGAAACCCATTGATCAGCTTCTCGGGTCGTTGCTTCTCCTCTGTTCTTCACATTCCATAGGTCACAGCGAACATATTGGCAATATATTATTAATCAAAAACCCTAGGCCTTTCAATGCTCGGCCGCCTAACCAATGCTAGCCCCTGCCTAGCAAAATTGCTTATATAATATAAAACACATTGGCCGGCTTAAAATAAAATATAAGTAATAACTGCACGTCTCTGGCATTATAAAATAAAGTCTGTTACGCTTTAATCTCCAAATAACACTAGAATTTCTCTCTTCGGATTCTTGAATATCCGTCTTTGTTTGTCTACAACTTGCTGAACAGACAGTAGGAAGACGGAATGCCTCCCTCATTGTAGAAGACCTCTAACGACTTCTGCAGATCCCAAAAAGACATGCTGTAGAATTCTCGTGATCGCCATCGTGGAAACTCTTGTAATCACCACAGACAAAACGACAGCAACCTCTCTGCACGGCTGGTGGACGTCTTGCTAGCATTGGGAAACGACTTTTTGGTGTGTTAGTATGTCAGTCAAGTCATTGGTCAATCTTAGAAAATTAACCCAGACATACTACTTCTATCAAACAATGATCTCAAAAAGTCAGAAATAATAACTAAACGTCTCGCAATTAACTCCCTTTAATATGACTACTAAATCATAAGTCATTATCATAACTCTCAAAGAAAAAAAAACATCAAGTTCTCCAACTCAATTCTCCAAACTCACACATCAGCACACACACAACTTAGAAATCACAGCAACTCCACAGACTTCTGCACTCACATTCCAAACTCGAATGTAAAAAAAAGAAAAAATCGTAATGAGCCCAAGAAAAAAAAAAGAATCACGTAACACGCCCCACCCAAAAAATGTTCTCCGCTCAAGCTCTGATATCTAAACAACCCACAAAATCAGAAAATCCTCCATGTTTACGCAAAACACCTTTACTGCTCATGCAATTAAGTACAATGAGACTTAATGTCAAACTCCCATTTACGTAGATAACAACCCCCGATAAATTACATCTCCCGATAAATTACATCTCCCGTCCAAAAAGAAATGCTATTTAAGCTCAATCCCCAATTACATCTCCCATAGGAAAAGGAAGACAAAAAAATAAAGATAACCACAAGTAGGTTTCCTTTCCCCCATCAACAAAATCAGGTACATAGTACATGTAATAATAAGGCATTAAAACCACACCCCCCCTCCCCCCCCCCTTTTTTCCCAAGAAATGCTCCATGTAAAGTTACGGAATTTGCCAGAAAGCAAACTCTTACACATGCGCTTTCGTGAAATGCCATTGTCAACATTTCCAGATATTGCTAAAATTCTTATCAATCATCATCAGAGGAAAAGAAGTCAGCACACAGGACTCATCACATCGCCTGTCTGCAGAAAATCCGCCTACGGACGTGAGCTCAAACAGCAGCACAAAAAAATGTCCAGTCAGACACACAAGTTTGGAAACTCATGATTCTATAGAAAAAGGTCTAACTGACACATTTCACAGAATTATCTCCAGGATATGACTAATGTATTCAAAATTTGTCTCAAAGACTTATTCTCTCAACATGACACAGCCCAATTAAATATCTCCAAATTAACACACTTGTGAACATAAAAAATGCACACATCTCCATAGGACCACAATGTAATGCCACTCACCTCCAAATAGTCACGAAACCAAAGAGAAAGAACCACAGAAATCTTCTCTTGTCCCGAGAAAACAAAACTCCATAACCACAAAAAAAAGGGTCACCCACCAAAGATTAATTCCATCTCCATATATAAATATGTGACATCATATTAGTAATAACACCACTCCGGTTATAAAAATATTTCCTCCATTTGGTTAATAACCACACCCCTTATATTTCTCCAATAGCCACATGTTAATAAAAAAGACCACTACTCCAGAATAGAGAATAGTCACCTCTAGTTCGGCAAATAAAAAATATTTACCTCTATTTCCCCAATACTCCATGTGGAATAAAACAAGGCTCCAAAAAATATATCTCCAAAAAGGAATATCCAAAAAATGAAATCCTATCTCCAAAAAAAATGTGCACTTAAGGCATCTAGCTCACACACTCACAAATGTTGCCCCATAATCTCCTCAAAAAAGTGTTTCCATTTGCAACACAGATGGCTGCAAAATAATTGAACTAAACATAGCTCTCATCACCATTGGCAAATATCAAAAATGGCCAAAAATATATCCCCAATATATTATATCTCAAATTATAACTCCAAAATAATATATAGCCATTCTCCAGGGAATAACTCAATGATATAGTCAAAAACTATAAAACTCTCTCCGTTTAGCATAATTGCTAAAAAAGGGCAAAAACTCGGCAAATAAAACTGTCTAGAAAATTCTAGAAAAAATCACCAATGTGCACAACTCCTTGCAACAGAACTCCAAATTCACAGTGTCTTAGCCAAGACTTCTCCATATGCACTACGACATAGGCCACTAGAAAACTTAACCAAGTTTCCTATCTCCCACAAAGTTGTCACAAATACAACTAATGTATTGTGCAAGAAAACTCACAATTTCTGGAACATATATCCAGAGAAAAAAATGTAGTGCCACTACGTATGCATTCAAAACATGCAAAAAATTCTCCCGTAAATCTCACTGCAGCATCAAATAGCTGAAACCCAAACACGTTCCCGAACAATGACTCTAAGTCACGAACTGAGATAATAAAAAATATTCACACCAACTGGAGAGAAAAAACAAATTCAAATTCACCCATGGTAAAGAAAACTTGCGTCAGCGATGACTAACTTCCAAAAAAGGAGAAAAGAAAAAAATCAACGGCACTGTTAACTATTTCTCGTAACTCACTAGATGTCAAGCAATTATCTGCTGAACTCATAAGAAAAAAGAAAACAAAAAAAATTATGTGTTGTTAGTTCCTCCCAAATTCAAAAAAGATCTCACCACCCTTGATAGCATTACAACGCCCACATATTAGTATAAAAAAATCAGTATCAGAAATATCATTATCAGCAAAATCACCAAAATTTTGCTATCATCAAAATCACTAGTATCAGTATAAAAAAAATATCACCAATGTTAATGCTTATCCATTCTCCAAAATTCAGCACAAAATTCAGCAAGATTCAACACACTTCACCAATATTCAGTCAGATTCATCAAGATTCAGCAAAAGTCATCCCTCGTGAATGACTGAAATATTCTCCAAAGTCACAAAAACTCAACAAATAAGTAACACAAGATCTCTCCCATTAATTCATTGTAATAATTCTCCATGAATAATTATCTGTAACAATTATAAAATAATCTCCCATGAAATATCTCAAATCTCTCGTAAAACAAGTCTCCTGTAATGATAATTATACTTAGGCAACCCTCCCGTGACACATCTCAAGTATAATAATTATTAATAATAACAATAACTCTCCATAGTAACAAATCTCTTGCAAAGATCTCAAGTAAGGGTGAATTCAAAATAGCACACAACAGTAATGCTGAACCTTATGACACAATTTCTCCAGCATTCACCATGATATACCACCATTGCCACACAACACCATTCACGGCATCGGGCATCACCACTCGGCACCATTTTCAAAGTAATCTCTCCAACACAATAAAAAAAAATAATAATAATCATCTGTGTCTCCCCCTTACATTTGTGTCTTCCAAGGCATAAGGAAAACATACAGCACATCCCGTGCATATTAACTACCATTTTCTCTTCATTCAAGAGAAAAAAAAAATCTCTTTTCTAAAAAAAAGACTCTACGGGCGTTTCACTTCATCAACTAATCAATCAGCTGATGTCTAAGTATTCATTGTCAAGGCCAGACTTGTCTTCAACAGCCCGACAAAGAAAAAAAAAAGAAAGGGGGAGTTCACCTACACTGAGAAAAAAAAAGTTTCTCCCCCCAATGAGCATTGAAACATCCCTCAGTCAAGCGACAGAACAGCCCGAGGCAGGCCAGTAGTCCCAGCAGTAGTACCCTCCCCTGCACTATCTCTCGACGCATGCCAGTAGTCCCCTCGCAATGCGCCTCTCTGCGTCGGTCAGGAGAAATGTGCTGAGCCCGTAAAATTGTGTGGCCGCTCTGTCTCCAAGCGAGATATGCTATCTAAGCACAGTTCACATGCATAAAACAAACTTCTTTATACACCCTTATATTAAACAAAGACGAATACGTCTATTATAAACATGCGCCAATAAAGAAAACACGTAACTTCTGTTACTATGGGCAAAGACAAAAAAATTTTGGACCTCTTGAACCAATCCCATAACCCTGAAATATTTAAAAAAAAAACCTCCCCTCAAAAGACAATGTTTTTTTAACACTCACCACTCCATAATGGGAACAAAAAGAACTCGGAATTCACGCACGACATGGCAGTGATACATGCACGATTATCTCGGGATGCACTCAACATTACACACAGAAGTCACACTGAGTGCTGCATCTGCTTCTAGGCTGACTGCCTGGGCCAAATGCTGAGTCCAATAAAAATCCTTCCCACACCCTTTAGCACAGTTAACAGATAGATATTTCTCATTTTTTCTCACTAAGTAACTGGAAACTGACAGTTTAACAATTTTCCACAATCCCACAAAGGCTTTGTCGTTCGAAAACTATCACTAAGCCATTACCCCTTTATTTTCTAACTGGTCACCTATCTCTTCATTGGCGTTCCCAGGCAAAAAAAAAAAAAAAAATGTATACCCCTTTTTCACCGCATGCCACCAAAACCTGTAATGAGGATATTTCTTCATTATTCATTTGGTAAACATGTAACTCGAGCGTCAAGGCAAACTAATACACACAGCCGCTCTCTCTCTCTCTCTCTCTCTCTCTCTCTCTCTCTCTCTCTCTCTCCAAGCGATCAACGGCTCGCGACCTCTCTCTCTCTCTCTCCAAGCAATCTCTCTCTCTCTCTCTCCACCTCTTTCTCTCCACTCTAACAGGTAATGAAAATGAGAGAGTTGCATCATAAGAAAATACATTTATTAACAATGAACAAATAATGAATTAATCAAGTCTTACAGACTAACTTACTTGAAGTTACCCCACTATCAAAATGTCTAAACAGTAAATGTAGTCACACCTAAATATCTGTCCCATCTGGGACTCTCTGTCCCCCTAAGACTCTCGGTCCCCCTTTGCCAGAACCGTCTGTTTCAAATACACAGAACACATCCCATAAGTACACACACAAGTTTAACAATCAGAGACTAAAGATTGGATATTACCACAAAATGTCAAAAAGGTAACAAGCCAGTCTTCGGCTAAACAGTTCAAACTCACCCAAGCAGCCGAACTATTTAAAGCACTATATTATAACAAAACTCCCGGTGAGCACCACGGCATCTTGCCTTTCTTCCAAAGACGCCTCTATCAAAATCCCCCCATAGACTTGGGTATCCAACATTTTCAATAGAAGAGGCGCACACGCACATACGAATGCACAGTTCGTTAGCGCCTCACAATACTAGCTACATCCAGTTTCACAAAGGCACTTTGAGAAGAGTTCATGAACTGAGTACATTGACTTGTCTAACTATGCAGTTTTATCTCACGCCATCCATAGAAACCCATTGATCAGCTTCTCAGGTCGTTGCTTCTCCTCTGTTCTTCACATTCCATAGGTCACAGCGAACATATTGGCAATATATTATTAATCAAAAACCCTAGGCCTTTCATATACTATATATATATATATATATATATATATATATATATATATATATATATATATATATATATACATATGTATGTGTATATATATCCATGTTTGATATGCATGTATGTATGTATGTACACACATATTAGCTTAGTGGACACGGTAAATTCCAAGTACCGTTAAAAAGAAAATATACAATTAATTTTGTCTTGTTTATTTTAAATCGAATGAAGTTTCATCATCATTGCTGGATTAGCCTTGCAAAAACATCATTTTAATAGAAATGAGTAGGCAAAAAGTAACATTCTTTTCTGGACATTGATGTATGCATATCACGTTTAAGTAACACTGCTAACCATCACCCATATACATATATATATATATATATATGTATATATATTATATATATATATATATATATATATATATATATATCTATATATATATATGTGTGTGTGTGTGTCTGTGTGTCTGTGTATATATATATATATATATATATATATATATATATATATATATAGTATATAATATATATAGTATATATATATATATTCTATATCATATTTGCTGTCATCATCTAGAGCAATCGTAAATCAAAACTCTACGACAGTAAACGAAACACGAAACAGGAAACTTGAAACACGAAACTGCCATAGCAAACACTCCCCCAGTATCCACGGAAAGTTTGTCAATCAATGTTTATTGGCAACTTTTGGGGGCGCATTCGGCCTCACGTGGGACTGAGTGAAATCTGCAGTTTGCCAATGTCCAAGTATGATTGAATTCGGCCAACGTCGAAAAACGTTTTCCCCCCTCGAGGAATATAAGTTCTTCAGGGTTTGCCAAAACGTTGGTCGTGGGATTGAAAACGTTTATTTTTATTTATTATTTGCTTCTTGTGATTGGCTTCGTTTAGGTTTTTGAAGAAGAGGATTGTTGGTTAATGGG
>NC_061096.1:48971219-48986219 GCF_015104395.2 Macrobrachium nipponense | reverse complement strand
ACAAGAAGAAGAATTGAATCTTTTTCTGTTATGTTTAAAAGATTTTGCTGAAATTCAGGCTGCTCATTCAGTCCTGAAGACAGTGAAATGAGAGAGTTCGAGTGGTTGGACAGCAAGATTATGAATTCAGGAAAATGAAGGCGATCTTTCTATTATATCTGAAAGACTGGATGAAATTCAGGCTGTCAAGTCAAGCCCCTAGGGCACATTTGCTGATTCAGCCCTGAAGACAGGGAAAAAATGGATTAGGTTGGAGTGATTGGACAGGAATGTTTAGAAAGCTAGTAAATAAAGGTGAAGTACAACTGTCTAAAAGTGGAACTAGGAGAAATCCCCACACCTGCACTCAGAAGTAATAGTCAGAGAGGTTGGACAGTACGACTGAAGGAAGTAAACAAGATTGGAGGTAAAGTATCAGGCTAAAAATCAGGCGCTGTTTGGGCCAAAGGAATGCAGCCTACACCCTTTATTAATACGTACAGTACACCATTTGAAGTTCACTGACAGCACTAACCTCAAACAAAAGGTTTCTGTATAGGGAAAAGTTTTTAATTATAAATCTGTTTTCCAGATCAACTAGAAAAACAACAAAGTTTTCGAGGTCCAAATATCTTATCAAAGATTTGTTTACCATCTGTTTTCAGCAAGGAGCTTAAACAGAGAATCCTTTCATATATCCTAGAATATCCTGAAGGATATCTGGCAGGTAATATCCTCCCTCCAATGAATCCTAATAAGTTGACCTATAATAGAATAGTGAAACCTTATATACGAACAACGCCAGCTCTCTGAAGAAGGTCTGCAGAAAGTAGCTGATCTTATATATTGAACCCCATGTGAAAATACCATACACACACACACATACACACACACACACACACACACACACACACACATATATATATATATATATATATATATATATATATATATATATATATATATATAAATATACATATATATATATATATATATATATATATATATATATATGTATATATATATATATATATATATATATATATATATATATATATATATATATATATATATATATATATATATATATATCACAAACTTACAGTTTATTTAGAAGACCCTGTCTTTCTAGTTTTCTTCTCTGCTGTATATACTAACACAATCTAGTATATAAAGTCACAACTCTTCCGAAACAGAAGAAAGTAAGACCTAAGCAAACCCACTAATGGCATCAACGCCATCCTCGACATTATCTGGAAACAGAGATGAAAGATTCATCTTCATTAGATAAACTGAGAATGAGTCTTAATTAGAACTCTGGAGGAATTTAGAATCGTAATTAATCAAAGCCTTGATCGTAGAGCTTCCTAAGAACGGGAATGACAGGACGTTATGAAAGAATTATTACCGCGAGACAATTTTCTGTTCCTAATCGAAGCATGAGTGATTTAGTTCATCCAGGAGAATAATTTAGACGTCGCCAACAACTAGGTACTGAATAACATAATATTAGACCGTAATGATACTTCATTAGA
The DNA here is from genome assembly GCF_015104395.2 of Macrobrachium nipponense. Lineage (NCBI taxonomy): Eukaryota > Metazoa > Arthropoda > Malacostraca > Decapoda > Palaemonidae > Macrobrachium > Macrobrachium nipponense. The sequence goes on along the minus strand of NC_061096.1, from coordinate 48,984,705 downwards.
TAACTGGACACATATCTGGTCTTAGTAACCCCATTTCAAACAAACAACAAAGATTAATATAATGATTTCATTACTTTTTTTATAATATAGACACTTTAAAAATCAGAAATGCTAATGTCAGCATAAATCAATTACCTATTCTTATCTTGTTAGTTCCTGCTAAACAGCAGTTGGACAGCAAAGATTAGATAGAATAATAGTAGGCAGTTTCTATGTATATAAACAAGGTTACAAATTAAACTACTAACATAAACTCTTTAATACATTCACAGAATTGAAACGTGATATTCTGTGTTTTTCTAATCGTGTCAATATTGATTTTGTCGTGAACTACACACAGCAACTTTTGTACCAACGAGAATAAAGCTTCCATTGCTTTTACATTTTGAAACAAGTGTTACTTTCAAAGCAATTTATTTAAATTAACACGAATTACTATGCAATAACAAAGAATAATTTTAAAATCAATAAAGATAAGGTAATGTTATTTTTTTCTGTAGTAACAGATTGATTAAACTATTATCATAACAGCAAATAGTGATTTTGACAATGTTATCGAACTTGACTGATATTGAACACATTTAATATTATTATCATCAAAAGTTTCCATTATTATGTGGCTGAGATCGTTCCTTCAAAAATAAAATATATTTTGTTTAAATAGAATTTTTTTTTAATGATTTGTAATCATTTCAAATTTATGGTAGACCCAGGGGGCATTCAACGCACACACAAACACAAGTAACATAATTTTTAATTTAGGTACAATGAGATTTAAAACAAGCCCTTTTACCCTTTATATATAAATAGAGTTTAAATGTATAAAATCATTTTAAGCAAAGTGAGGTCTCATTTCGTTACTGGGAAGAAACGATGACTGAGATTTCATATTATTAAAGGTTGTTTATGTACAAGGTTGACCTGTTCATCATGTTTATCAGTGCTTCTTCCAGAATGAGAACTGTAGCGAAAAATTATCAATGAAAATGTCTATTCAAGATTTTACAGTGGGAACTGAGATAGAAATTATCATGAAAACTATTACCATGAAAAAATGTCTATTAATGCGTCCAGAATGAGAACCGAAGTAAATATCACCATCAAAAATGTCTATTCATATTTTCAGAATGAGAACTGAAGTAAATAATACCATTAAAATTATTCCTAATGCTTTCAGAATGAGATCTGAAGTAAATATTACCATTACAGGTGTCTATCAATGCTCCCAGAATAAGATCTGAAGTAAACATTACCGTTAGATATGTCTATTAATGCATCCAGAATGAGATCTGAAGTAAATATTACCATTAGAGATATATATCACTGCTCCCGGAATGAGATCTGAGGTATACATTACCATTAAATATGTCTATTAATGCATCCAGAATGAGATCTGAATTAAATATTATCATTAACAATGTCTACTAATGCTTCCAGAATTATATTTGAAGTAAATAATACCATTAAAATGACTACTAATGCTTTCAGAATTAGTATAGTATATATAACCATTAAAAACGTCTATTAATGGTTCCAGAATGAAAACCAAAGTGTATATTACCATTAAAAATGCCTAATAATGCATCCTGAATGAGATGTGAAGTAAATAGCAATGTCTATTAATGCTTCCAGAATGAGATCTTGAGTAAAAGTTGCCATTAATTATGTCTATTAATTATTAAGTAAATATTATAATTAAAAATGTCCATCAATGCTTCCAGAATGAGATCTGAAGTAAACACCATTAAAAATGTCCAATAATGCTTCCAGAATTACAACTGAATCAAAAAGTATCAACAGAAATGTCTACTAAAGCTTCAAGAATGAGGCTCTAATTAAAAATACCCATTGGAATTGTAGAATCATAACGAAAATACTGTCATCTTTCTGAGTGTCCCTCCTATATATTATATATATATATATATATATAATATATATATATATATATATATATATATATATATATATATATTAAATAATTAGGTCTTTAAAGAGATAGAGGTTATAAGGGCGAAATGGAATCTAAGAAACCAAAATAATCAATAGCTTGGTAAAAGTGTATATATATACATATATACACTATATACAAACACACACACTCACACACACACACACACACAGATATATATATATTATACTATATATATATATATATATATATATATATATATATATATATATATATATATTATCTGGTGTGTGTGTTTGTATTATAGTATATATGTACTATATATACACATTTTACCAGCTATTGAGTATTTTGGTTTCTTAGATTCCATTTCGCCCTTATAACCTCTATCTCTTTAAAGACCTAATTATTTATGCAACTTTAAAACATCATTCCATAGTTGACAGAAACCCCATTTCTCTCATCGTTCTTCGAATCCCCGAAAATAGAAATACAGAGATATTCACAGAAAAAAATTAAAACGGTCTGCCAGAGAAGGAACTAATTTTTAATGAATCCCTCTAGATGTCTTTTCCTAATCTTACTTTTAAAAAATATTTTTGCTCCAAAAAAAATTAAAGTTCTCTGATCTTCATATAACTTGGTCCGACCACGTAGAGTTAGTGTACATTTACATACAAATGGGACCAATGTAGTTTTTACATAAAAGACGCTTTTTTGTCTCTCTCACTCACTCGCTCGCTCTCTCTCTCTCTAGAGTGATTCCGACTGAAAGAGCTGTGAAATAGATTTAGGGGGTATTCTCTCTCTCCTCTCTCCCTCCATACTATATAATATATATATATATATATATATATATATATATATATAATATATATATATATATATATATATACTATATATAATATATATAGTTTTACATAAGAGACGCCTTCTCCTCTCTCTCCTTCTCTCTCTCGGAGTGATTCCCGACTGAAAGAGCTGTGAAATAGATTTAGGGGGTATCTCTCTCTCTCTCTTTCTCTCTCTCTCTCTCTCTCCTCTCTCTATATATTATATATGTGTGTGTGTGTGTGTGTGTTACGGTGTCGAAATATCCTGGGTAAAGGTCGACACAATGTTACGGTGTCGATATATCCTGGCCAAGGTCGACACAATGTTACGGCTTCTGAGAGAGGTCCGCTTCAGGTTCGATATGAAATAAAAAATATATATATTTTAACACCAACAGTTGAAACTGGGGATACGAATATAGAAAGAAACACTAACACAGCAAAGGTTTATTTACAAGCTTACTAACAAAGGTAATTGCAGAATGGTATCTCCTATTTACATAAAAAGACAGAATCTTACACTGCATGAACTGGGGGAACAGTGAGGCAATTCAAATACTTGCCAGTCAATTTGGTAATTCAAAGCGATGGCTACTCCAAAAGTAGAGCGGCAATTGCAGACGTCCTCTTGACTCCGTATTGCAGAAACTAGTCTACTTGAAAGGCAGGAACTACTCAAAACCTCTAGCACGACCTTTTCTCCTCTGAAGTCTGCTCGACGTCGAGATAATTCGTCCACTCCTGAAGACGACTCGACCAATATCCAACCAACTCTCGAACAACTCTTCTGATTCTTCGTTGGATCCTTTTTCTCGTATCTCACGGATGATCTCTGCTGCTGCTGATCTCTCACTGATAATCTGATCTGTGGCTCTTTCTGAGGATATCTCTCTGTGACTAACTGGAGTCTCTCTTTTACGATCTCTCCTCTCTCTCGATCTCTGCTTCGTCCGTCGTACCTATTTATACGGCATTCCGGGTGCGGAGCCTACGGCGAGCGTCACGGGCTCGCGAGGTTTGCGGAAGTTCTTAGATGAATCTAGACGAGGTATTGCATCAGAAATCGCGGCATTTCTCACGTCCCGACGAGTTCCACAACACTCCTGCCGATTCTAGAACCATCATGATAACAGGCACCTCCAACACAATGTGCTAACGCCTCCTTGCTGCAGAACTTCTCCAAAATGCGTTCTCCTTTCCTTTATCTTCCTTTGCTATAAAGCAACTACCATCACACGCCCCCCCCCAAAAGAGAAAAAAAATGAAATCAACTGATTTTATTTTTTTCTAAAGGGAAGCAAGAATTAAACAGCGGGTAAACAATTCTGCAAAAAGCTTTAATCCAGTAAAACACTCACGCTTCTCCACTCACACACTCACTTGTGCGATAACAGAAAACGGTTATTAGGCTACTCATTCTGAAAAAACTAGAGGCTATCTGCTATAACATTATCCTTCTCTCTTACTATTTCCGTTTTCTGAACTCTAATTAAAACTTATAAATACTAAAACACCTCTTGTGTTTTTCTCAAAACTAATCTCACTCAGTAACACTGTTACACAGGCGGAGGCCACGGCACGGGGCGTTGTTTATAATTCTGAAGCAAATTTACATTCAATGCCTTTGCTCTACTCTTACCCACATTAATTCTATAATATATATTTCCCCTCTTCTCTAAAATTGAAAAAGGACCGTCGAAATTATGAGATAAAGAGGAACCTTCTTTTTGGACTAGTACTAAAACTTTATCTCTTACATACAAACATCTCTCTTTTGTTCTAAGATCAGGTTTTCCTTCAGTTTCCCCTTGACTTCCGTTCGGGTTTTCTTTCGCTAAGTGCCAAGCGCTTCCGTTCTCCTCTGCTAGCTGCCAAACATCTCTTAGCTTGTTTTTATAATACTGAAGATTAGTCATGCAATCATCTCTACCCTTACTTCTAGGCAATGTTCCGAACATATTTATAATTACATTATCAAAAGATAAGCCTACTGAAGGAATATTACACAACTGAACTCTGGGAATTACATGAATCGGTTTCCTGCCAATTTGATATCCATGACAGCTTAAAGCATATCTATTCACGTCATTTTTCATCTTAGACCAAAAGTACGCCCTACTAATACACTTGAAAGTTTTATTTACTCCTAAATGTCCTTGCTCATCGTATGCTAACTTCAAAACTAGCTCACGCAACTTCCTAGGAACTACTAATTTTTCTGTTATTCCCCCTTCACTACCTGACTCAGGACTAACATGACACGAAACTTCGTCCTTTACACAAAAAGTTTCCTTACACACATCCTCGAGATCATCATCCAGCTCACATTAAAAAATTCGGGTTAGTGTCTCATCCTCTCTCTGCAATTTGACTAGCTCATCCTTATCCAAAATGTTAGAGCCTAATTCATCACCATAACTAGGACTAGATACTGGTACATTTACTACGTTACTCTCGACAGCTACGCCTCCCGTTTGTCTTTCACTGTCAACGATAGAGTTAGGTCTCTCAGCCACACTCATGCCAAGATCAACCTCGCTACCGCTACCACACTCGTTCGAATCCACGAACTCACTCATGTTCGAATCCACGAACTCACACTCGTTCGAATCCACGAACTTACTCAAGTTCGAATCCACGGACTTACTTTTGTTGGAATCCACGAACTCACTCTCGTTCGAATCCAAGAACTTACACTCGTTCGAATCCACAAACAAATTATGACCGTAGTTACTACCATTTCAGGCACTGGAATATTCCTCACAACAGAATTCACATTCTTGGATAAAGCTAAGTCGTTACCAACAATAATGTCAACGCCTTCGATGGGCAAACTGTCCACAACTGCAAGTTTTACTTCTCCTGACACTACCTGACTTTCTAAATTCAACTTCAACAAAGGACAAAGAACACAAGTGTTAGGAAATCCACCTAACATGACTTTCTCTTCCATATTGATTTATGCCCTGTTCGGCACACACACTCTTCAAATCAGTGAGACAGCAGCGCCTGTGTCTCGAAGCAAGACTACTTCTCTCGAATCTACTCCTCCAAGAGAGGAAACTACACCTTCTGACAGAAATTCACCAAAAACTTTCCTAGTTTCTCCTATCACATCATCCCTACTTGACGAAAGGTTAACTAGAGACACTGGTTTCTTACCGTCCTTCTTTTCTATTGAACAATTTCTTGCTAAATGCCCTTTCCCATTACATCGGAAACAAGTTAATTCTGAGCCACTAGATGCCACCTTACTCTTACAAACCTTAGACGTATGACCAGGTTTTCTGCATGTATAACAGGAATAGTCACTTTTACTCGCATTGCTATTACTAGGACTGAAACCTTAACTGCTTTGTACTCTACCAGACGAAAGATCATTTCGTTTCTTACTAACACTCAAATTATGAGTTAGACTATATTCGTCAGCTTGCCTAGTTGCTCCTGCAAAAGCTACTTCTGGCCTATCCTCTATATAAAGTTTAATCTCAGGGGATACGTTATCTTTGAAGTTTTCTAACAATATTAAGTTCTTCAAACTATCAAAATCCTCAACCTTAGCAGAAGTTAACCAATAAAAAAACAGCCTTTCTAACTTCTTACCGTATTCTACATACGTAATATTTTCATCCTTTCTCAAATTTCTAAATTTCTTACGGTACGCCTCCGGGACTAACCTGTACGCGCTAAGAACAGTTTCTTTCACGATATCGTAATTATCACATTCCTCCTTAGACATGCAACTATACACATTAAGCAGCCTACCACTCAAAACTGACTGCAAATATAAAGTCCACATTTCTTTAGGAGAACCTACTCGTTCCATTAACTTTTCAAAACACATGAAATATGTCGTAACATCTTCCTCATCAAACTTTGGTACTGATTTTAGCACTGCACTCATACCTAACGTATCAGCTCCATTTTCGTTCTCGCCTGACCGACTGTTACGAGTACTTTCCCTTACCGAGCAATTTCCAACTCATGCATACACCCTTTCTCTCTCTCTTCCTGCTCATGCATACGCTCTTTCTCTCTCTCTTCCTGCTGCATTACCAACATTTCTCTCTCTTGCTGCATTTTCATTGCTTCTCTCTCTTGCTGCATTTTCATTGCCTCTCTCTCTTTCTCTTGCTGTATTATCATTGCATCTCTCTCTCTCTCTTGCTGCATTTTCATTATTTCTCTCTCAGCCGCTCTTTCCTCTCTCTCAGTCGCTCTTTCATCTCTCTCATACTTTTCTGTTTCTTTCTTTTCAACATACGGAGATCATTCCCCTCTAGACCTAGTAGCTTACCTGAGTCAATAAAGTCTTTCACCATCTCACTCATTCTGATTCTTTCTATATCCTCCCTGTTTCAAACTGTTAAAGTGTTGATAGCCTAGGCAAGGCCGCCACAATGTTACGGTGTCGAAATATCCTGGGCAAAGGTCGACACAATGTTACAGTGTCGATATATCCTGGCCAAGGTCGACACAATGTTACGGCCTCTGAGAGAGGTCCGCTTCAGGTTCGATATGAAATAATAAAAAATATATATTTCTTTGAAACTGGGGATACGAATATAGAAAGAAACACTAACACAGCAAAGGTTTATTTACAAGCTTACTAACAAAGGTAAATGCGGAATGGTATCTCTTATTTACATAAAAAGACAGAATCTTACACTGCATGAACTAGGGGAACAGTAACGTAATTCAAATACTTGCTAGTCAATTTGGTAATTCAAAGCGATGGCTTCTCCAAAAGTAGAGCGGCAATTGCAGACGTCCTCTTGACTCCGTATTGCAGAAACTAGTCTACTTGAAAGGCAGGAACTACCCAAAACCTCTAGCAGGACCTTTTCTCCTCTGAAGTCTGCTCGAGTCGAGATAACACGAGATAATTCGTCCACTCCTGAAGACGACTAGACCAATATCCAACCAACTCTCAAACAACTCTTCTGATCCTTCGTTGGTTCCTTTTTCTCGTATCTCACGGATGATCTCTGCTGCTGCTGATCTCTCACTGATAATCTGATTTGTGACTCTTACTGAGGATATCTCTCTGTGACTAACTGGAGTCTCTCTTTTACGATCTCTCCTCTCTCTCGATCTCTGCTTCGTCCGTCGTATTTATACGGCATACCGGGGGCGGAGCCTATGGCGAGCGTCATGGGCTCACGAGGTTTCCGGAAGTTCTTAGATGTATCTAGACGAGGTATTGCATCAGAAATCGCGGCGTTTCTCACGTCCCGACGAGTTCCACAACACTCCTGCCGATTCTAGAACCATCATGATAACAGGCACCTCCAACACAATGTGCTAACGCCTCCTTGCTGCCGAACTTCTCGAAACTGCGTTCTCCTTTCCTTTATCTTCCTTTGCTATAAAGCAATTACCATCACAGTGTGTGTATGTATATTGTCAAGTTTTTGCTCCACTATTGTATATATATATTGTACATAATTAGTCTTGTCTTTATTACTTTCTCTTTAACTTCCATACGCACGCCATCTGTTGATTGCTCCCTCACTTTTCCTTCAAATTTGTAATGTTCTAAGTCTCTATTCCTATTACTCCTCCTTGATATCCTTAGCTTAGTTTACTTGGGTATCTCCACCCTCTTCTTAGGTTAGGTGTATTCTTTCTCTATTGAAGACAGTGTTTGTGGCGCTTCCTATTTATCTTTGTGTTTTATAATTTAGCTATTAAGTTTAATAATGTTCAATTATGGTGTTATTTGCTAAATGTTTAAAGTAAAGTGTTTTGTTATATTGATTATTGCATTGTGTTAACTTTATAAGTAATTACTAATTATAATCTTAAGTGACTGTTGATTTTTGTTCACCCAATCAGTGTTTTCCACAGAGTGGATATTTTATTTTAGTGGAATATTATGTTTACTAGGCTTCCTACTGAGTGTTAGCTAAGGCCATATATAAGCTTAAGTATTTACCACTGAATACGAGGACATTCAGCTTAGGAATGTCATAATTTGGGGACCTGTCCGGGAACCAAATCTGTGCTGAGTGACTACAAACTGTTGAAATTGGTTTTGAACGCTTAAGAACTGTCGGTGAATATTTTCTTGATTTTGTACTTCATTATTTTGTACAGTTAGTGCCACACTACGCTGTTCTTCGCTATCATTCAACTGTGTTTGACAGTACCAGGCAAGAATACACCTCACCTCACCTTAAACCAGGGTAAAGTATTTTTGAAGGATAAGTTGATAACTATTGTTAATTGACAGGGATCTCTGCATGTATTGCCTCTTATGCCCGCTTCATTAATACTTTCCGTAATAAAGTTCACCCTCGCTATCATTTAAAGTGATAAGATACGTTGTTCTTACGTTACCTTGAACCTCGTTGATTAGCTTCCGACCTTTCGGATTAGCAAAATCCACTTTACCTCTTTAAAAGTCTTCTCATTACGGAGGTACATAGTTCATTCTCGCAATTTTAGTGTACTTCGAACACTCCGTGATATCCAGACTTAATGTATTTACCGAATTGCGCTTGTTTGGTAATATTTAACTCTGCACGATTCGTGACATGTGATTTTGCCGGTTTGCTACGTAATCCTTAGCTAATTACCATTCTGTAACTAGCAATTGCAGTAATTTGTATTTGGATTTACTTCTCCTCGCTTTCAGTTAGCGTTCTCTTGTAAGTGCAGTAAAAACGTTGGGCTGCAGTTACCTTAAATTCGTCAGTATAGGTTTGTTTTCGCAGTAGTAAATATTAGACTACTTTAGATATAATCTGTTACTTTTGTTTTCGTAATTACATTCAATGTAACCTTAGGAACAGTGCGTATAGCCACTGATACTTCGTTTTTGTAAATACGAAAACTTTTTCGAATGAAGAATATTAGTTTTGTCAACTATCGCGGTTGAAGTGAGTACCTTCATGTTTAGTTAGCTTACTCGATGTGTTAGATAGATGGGATTTTTGTATTTATGTAAGTGTTGCATAGTAATTAACCCTTGTTCAAAATGCCTTTTGATCTAGATAGCTTTGTTGGAAACCCCAAAGAAGTTGAGTACGCTCAGGTATGCTACTAAACAGGATTTGAAGGATCTTGCAGGAAAATGTAACATTGAAGTAGATCCTGCTCATGTGAAGGCTAGAATATTGAGTGATATTTTAGAGTATCTAATCAACCAAGGGATTCTTGCAGATGATGAGGAAGTACAAACACTCTGAATTGCAGCAGGAATACTCCCACCTGTTCCAGTGGACACAGAGTTAGAGAAAATAAGGCTTCAATTGCAACTGGAGAAGGAAAAGAAAGAAACTGCTGAACGTAAGCTTGCTCTGAAGACAGAAGCAGCCGAACGAGCTTGCTTTAAAGAAGGAAGCAGCCGAACAAGAGCTTTCTAGAAAAGATGAAAGCAGAAGCAAGAGAAAAGGAACGAGAAGCAAGAGAAAAGGAACGAGAAGCAGAGATACGACACCAGATACAACTCCAGGATATTTCTTTGTCAAATAAAAGAGAGGAAGCCGCACTCCCTGCTACGTTTGAAGTTTTTAAAGCAAGTAAGCTTGTACCTGAATTCGATGAGAAAGATCCCGCAGTTTTCTTCCAGAACTTCGAACAAATCGCAGAAACCTTAAAATGGCCTGTAGACTTCTGGTCTTTGCTCATCCGGAACAAAGCGAAGGGTAAAGCCGCATTTGTTGCCTCACAACTAGTTAATGAGAAAGACTATCCTGTGTTAAAGAAAACTATCTTGGATGCATACTCCATTACCATAGAAGGGTATCAACAAGTTTTTAGGAATTCTGTTAAAGCATTCAATCAAACTGTTGTAAAATTCTGTAGTATCAAAAGTAGGCAATTGAGTAAGTGTTTAGAAAGAGCAGGTGTTGATGACTTTGAATCATTTAAGAATTTGATTCTTCTAGAAGAGTTTTTAAGCAAAGTGCCCACTCATATTTCCACTTTTATCCATTTTAAAGGTGAAACTCGGGTAAACAAGGCAGCTAGTCTCGCTGATGATTACCACTTAATCCATAAATCACAAAAGGGTCAAACTAATAAATCATCTTCCATTTCTAAATCTCCACAGGTATCCTGTGCTTACTACAAGAAAGAGGGCAACATAATTGAAAATTGTCCTCTTCCCCAATGTAAGACTTCTAAGGCAAAAAAAAGGTAAAAATGCCCAGACAAAGAGCACATACCACGTGACTACTCCCATGGAAGGGTTGCAGCAATTTGAAGGATTTATCTGATGTTAATGTAAATGGTAGTTCACTGAAGTGCCTCAGAGACTCTGGTTCCTCTCAGACTATACTGGCAGATGTAAGTTCAGAGAATTCAACTTATACCAAGGAATTTGTAACCATTTCAGATCTAACCTCTTCCAGGGCTTTGCCGCTTGCTGAAGTGGAAATTGTCAGTCCTTACTTCACAGGAAAGGTGAAAGTAGCAGTGTTGGAGCAAGCCTTACCATGTTCTCCAGTAAAGCTGATCTTGGGTAATGATCTAGCAGGGTCGCAGGTGAAACCTAATTTTATTATTACAGATCCTGAATTAGTCATTAGAGAAGAATGTAAACCCATAGAATTGCCACCAGCTGTAACTCAGGTTGTGACTAGGAATACTCCCAGGGCAGGACCTTTGAAAAATGACAATAAAACTACTGGAAGAACTATGGAGGCCTTAGACCTAGTAGATGTATGTAAAAAGGAGTTTAACAGTTAAGAAAGAGGACTCCAGCCTTACAGATCTTTGGATAAAGGTGAGAATTCCAGATGAAAATTCTAAATTGCCATATTTCTATATGAATAAAGGTATCCTTTGCAGGCATTTCAGGCCGCCAAGAAGTCATTCTAACCATACTTGGAGGGATTGCCACCAAGTAGTCACTCCTCAACCTCTAAGACAGTTTTTGTTAGACCTCGCTCATTCTGCCAAGTCCTACTTAGGGGTCAACAAGTCCTACAAAAGAGTAAGTGAAGACTCTCATTGGTCAGGCCTTGGTAAAGATATTAGGAACCATGTAGCTTCATGTCACCATTGTCAGGTTACGAGTCAACCTAACCAAAGGATTCCGCCAGCACCACTTCAGAATGTACCTGTACCCAAAACTCCTTTTGATAAACTCATTATAGATTGTGTCGGCCCCTTACCAAGGACTAGGAAAGGGAATGAGTACGTACTGACAGCCATGTGTCCCACTTCAAGGCACCCTTTAGCATTTGCAATCAAAACATAACTGCAAAGAGTATATTATTGAACCTTATGAAGGTTTTCAGTTTTAGGATTCCCTTAAAAGTTACAATGCGACCAGGGAACTAATTTTACGAGCAATGTCTTCAAACAAGCTATGCAAACGTTGAACATTCACAATGTTAACTCCTCTGTATATCATCCACATACAAACTGTGCCTTGGAAAGGTTCCATCAGACCCTAAAGAATCTTTTGCGTAAGTACAGCAGTGAAACCGCCAATCATTGGGATGAGGATCTCGATCTCCTAATGTACATCTTTCGATGCAACCCACATTGCTCCACAGGGATATCTCCCTTTGAGGCATTGTTTGGCTGTAGACCACGAACGGTATTGGGTATGGTGAAAGAAAATATTTTGCATCAGAAACCAGAGGAGACTACTAACACTTTGCAATAAATTAAGGACCTTAAAAGTAAGTTTCATCTGATATATGATTTGGTTTGTTCTAACCTGCTTTCCTCACAACAAGTAATGCATCAACAGGTGAATAAGAAAGCAAGGTTAAGGGAGTTCCAGAAAGGCGACCAGGTACTTTTATACCATCTGATTCCAGGAGCTCCATTGAGGGAGAAGTTTGCTGGTCCATATACAGTCTTAGATAGTCTTTCTAAAGTAAACTATGTGATTAGTACCCCAAATAGGAGGAAGGACACAAAACTAGTTCATTTGAACTCGTTGAAACTATATCAAAGTAGAGCTAATAGTGGACCACCTAGAGTAGCATTAATGACTACCTCAACTGTTTTTATCTAGAGACATCTTGCCTTTTGCTACACTAATAATGACCCAGATGAAGAACCGGAACTAATATGTTTTAGTGATTTATCTAACTCTGAGATAATGGGTAAGCTTGACTACTACTTATCACACTTGCCTAAAAATCAAAGCAGAGACCTAAACACCTTACTCACCAGTTTTCAGGACTTGTGCACTGATGATCCAGGAACCTGTAACCTGGTTCAACATGACATCTTGCTGGAACCGCGGATGCAACCCATCAGACAACCACTTTACAGAGCGATATTAAAGAAGCTTGAATCCCTAAGGTCAGAGGTACAGTACTTGATAGATCACAACTTAGCAGTCCCAAGTACCTCTCCTTGGGCTTCACCTTGTGTACTTGTACCAAAAGCTAACGATAAGTCACGGCTATGTACAGACTTATCGCAAAGTGAATAAGGTAACCATCAAGAATTCTTTTCCTTTGCCACGGAACAATGATATTTTAGACAACTTAAGTAATTCGAAGATTCTGACTCTGATTGATTTGCTGAAAGGGTACTATAAAGTACAACTGACCCCAAAGGCCTAATCAATCTCAGCCTTTGTGACACCCTTTGATCTATTTGAATATGTTGTTATGCCTTTTGGACTCTCCAATGCTCTTGCTACATTTCAGAGATTGATGGCAGAAGTAATCAGATATTTACCTAATGTCTGTGTACTTGGACGATATAGTCATAGCAAGCATGACTTGGGAGGAGCATCTGCAGACGCTCGCAAAACTTTCCAACT
>NC_061096.1:48958719-48966219 GCF_015104395.2 Macrobrachium nipponense | reverse complement strand
TGGATTCCATCATTTGACTCTTGTTCCGGCAGTTGCTGCTTTAAATTATATGTGACAAATTCCAGTTTATTCTATGGTTATGTTCATTTATATGGTTGAAGATAGCTGAGTTCTGTTGTCCATACCTAACTGACCATTTATGTTATATTAATCTCCGGGAAAGTGATTTTCCTGTAAATCCGATGTAAGATTTGTCACAGTCCAGGCATGGGATTTCGTAAACGCCTGTGTCCTTTGGGGATGTCTTTTGTTGGACATTAATCAGGGATTTAGCTCAGGTGTTTGGGTAAGCAAATGCAAAAGGGTTAGATTTTCCGAGGGTCTGGGTCACCATCTTAATCCTGTCCAGGTGTGGAATTTTTATTTTATTGATGAGTGTGTCTCTGGTCTTGTCTTGAGGGGGTCGATAGAAAATTATGTTTGTTTTGTGAATTGCTTTCTCAATTATATGGTCAGGATTCCTTGAAATCGAAAGCTGCTTACGAATCAGTTCAATTCTTTTTCCAGGAAATCTGTGGAACAAATTCGTAAGGCTCTTAAGAATAGGTTGTTGGATACGCCCATCTTGATATGAATGATGTGATAGCTGAAGTAGTGAATGTATGAAAGTGAGAACGTTGGTTTTCTGTATATGGTAAATTTTGATTCTGTCGTGTCTCTGATTATTAAAACATCAAGAAATGGAATTTTGTTGTTTGTTTCCCATTCAACTTTAAAGTTGATGCTGGGCACTAATGCGTTTAATTTTGAAAGATATACATTAAAATTGCCCCATCTATTATCCCAAAATGCTTGAATATCATCTACATATCTCATCCACAGAATGTTTTTGGGTTTTATTGGATTTATCACTGTAGTTTCAAAGTATTCCATGTGCAGATTGCTAAAACAGGGCTTTCATTCAACCAACGTTTAAGAAGATTAAAGGAAGATTATCAGCGGGAGTGACCTAAATTGGCGTACCTGTGGATGGACCTCTTAGTATAAATACCACCTTTACTGTAACTTTTCTCATTCATCTACCTGAAGAGGGAGACAGCAGTCTCTGAAATATAGTATTTTTCTCTCTATATTTTGGTGTATTTATGGGCTCCTTTTATTAGATGGTATTCCGTTGTAACAGAACACTTTTACCAGTCACACACCACACATACACAGACACACACACACACACACATATATATATATAATATATATATATATATATATATATATATATACATATATATATATATATAATATATCTATATATATATATATTTAATATATATATATATATATATATATATATATATATATATATATATATATATATATATATATATATATATATATAGATAGATAGATAGATAGATATATATATATATATATATATATATATATATAGATATATATATATATATATATATATATATATATATATAGTATATATATATATATATATATATATATATATATATATATATATATATATATATATATATTATACAGAGAGAGAGAGAGAGAGAGAGAGAGAGAGAGAGTTCTCTTTCATTCGCTATTTCTCATTTCAACGCCTCCTCCGCTGTCGTGTGTACTCGCTGATCATAACCAGTCCTAACCAGTTCTCCCAAACTTCTTCAAATGATTAATTTGCAGCGGAGTGTAATTAGACCAGAAACTAATTAGTGCGCTTTAGTGAGATGAAAGCCTTGTCATGTACTTGGTGTAATGTTATGTGGATATGACCAACTAGTCAGAAATAAAAATAGGCAAATAAATAAACCACTAATTAAACACTCCTTGGAGTTCCATAAATGGACGAGGGATACACAGACAATATGAATATCTATATTTCTTACTTCATTTGTTTTGAGTGTCTCTGATGGATATAAAATTAGTGTTCATGTTTATAGTAAATATATGCAATAACTATTTCTACGATGTATCAGTATATTTTCTTAACATCCATTGGATGAAAGCTTTATAATTATACTTACTAAACCAATCTTGATTTTTTTTTCTAAATATGTGTGGAGTCTTCTGTTCTCAGAATAACTTTAATTAAAAAGAAAGGAATATATACATAATGTGAATGCGTTTGTGAAGTGTTATGATATTACCAGCATTTGCGATTTGATTAAGAAACGTCTATTTATTTGTAAATAAGTAATAATCAGTTTATCTAGGTATAATGATAGGTAGGTCTACATTAAAAAAAATTATTTGAAAGTCTAATCTCATAAACATTTGGAGGTTTACAGACCTAACAATTTATTGCAGGTTCCATAGACTCCATAGTGTAATAAATAACTGCTAATATTGTTTCTGTAAGCATAAAAAACGACTTACCAACTGGCGTTTTTGCCATGCATGGTGTATATGATTCATGAAGTGTCCTTTCGGTGAAGTTATTGTAAATGAGAACCCGTAAAAATGTCACAAATTTCCAGTAAAATTCACTGATGATTTGCGAAGGAAACAACTGGCAAGATAGTCTTCTATTACGTGATATTTATGGAGTAATAACTGATGCCCATAAATATATAAGGAAAATAGGTTCTTCGAGAAGGATTATTTTTTTGCCTGAGTTTGTTTATAATAATTAAGAAAGAAATTTGAGACTTAAAACTTTGTTCAAGTTATATAGAGACATTTTAACCCTGAGATGCAACACCTTCTATAGAGGAATTTATCAAAGATGTACTATATATGAAGAAGAATCACATATGTACAAACTTGATATATGTAGGGCATATAGCAGTCATAATCTAACAATATTATCTAAACACTTTTGATCAAGCATACCAGGATCAGTTTGCCATCCAATTCATAAATGATAATTGAAATGAGTGGAATTTTTAATGAACGCATTTTGGTTTCAGTTACATTTCTGAGTAGAAAATTGTAGGTACTCAGTGACTTCTTGATAATCTAGCCTATAAGTCTCATTAAAACGAAGTTCTCGTTAGAAAGAGCCTGTCAACATAAAAGAAATTTTATAACTCCATCACAGCAAGAACCTAGGCCTAGAACTTCCTTTATAACCTTTACCTTAGCGTTACCTGAACAAAATTAATTTATATTTTTTTCTGTAGAGCACGAACAGCCAACCTTCACAATAAAAGGTACCGCTCATTGACCCAGGAACCCCATAAAATAGCAAGAGGAAGTTCCCACAAAGATATGAAATAGTAGTGGTCTTCCAGGGGAAAGAATTACATAGCTGGGGTGAGGGGCGGGGAGGGGGGTCACTAAGAATCCACATTCTGCTGGGGGAAATATTTTCTAAGTTTAGAATGAGCTTTGAGTGGATATTGAAAGGGGTGATTCGTACGTTGTGAAATTGTGTTCGAATGATAGCAATATTATTACTACTGCCAATAATAATAATATAATAATAATAATAATAATAATAATAATTATTATTATTATTATTATTATTATTATTATTATTATTATTATTATATATATATATATATATATATATAGGATATATATATATATAATATATATATATATTATATATATTGTTTCTATGACAGTCCTCCAATGCGACTGGGTTGTATTTATAGTGTGGGGTTCCGGTTGTATCCTGCCTCCTTAGGAGTCCATCACATTTCTTTATTATTATTATTATTATTATTATTTATTATTATTATTATTATTATTATTATTATTATTATGGAAAATCAGAGCATCGACAATACTATTGCACAGTTGGTTTTTGAACTTGCTATTGCATATATGCAGTTTTCTAAAAAAAATAATGCTGTATTACATGAATACATCACCCGCTCATGGGTAGACATACAAGGTGAGATTAACAGAATACGAAACACGATTGTGTAAAAAAAACTGAATCTAAATATTTCCGGGAAGGGAAATAAATGATATATTATTTCCTATAAAACGACCACTTGAATTCAGCTGTTTTGACAGGACTCGGTATATTTGTAAAAAATACCGAATCTAAATATTTCCATGAAGGAAAATAATAGTAAAAGTTTCTGTATTTTGTACTAAACGAAGACCAATTAAAATCAGCTATTTTAGACAAGATTTAGGGATTCGAAAAGAATTTAATCAAATAATTCAAATAACAGAAATAATCATTTGTGTTTTATGTAGTATACAGTGACTGACTAAAATCAACTGTTTTTAACAGGATTCGGGAATTTAAAAAGCGTTTAATCTAATTACTTCCACGAAGAGGAATAATAATTTCTGTTTCATGTACTATACAACGACCGCTTAAAATCACCTGTTTTTGACAAGATTCAGGAATTCGGTAAAAAATTAAATCTAAATATTTCCAGGAAGGAAAATAACAGCGACCACTGAAAATCAGCTGTTTTTGACAGCACTCTGCACTTCAAAATTTCCTCATTAGAACTGGTTAAGCTCCGCTCATGGCTTCTCACAGTAGCATTACCTCGCTAATTACCATTAATTAATCCTTTTGTTCTTGCGTCACGAGAATCTGGCCTTGTCTGTTCCAGGAAGGTAGAGGATTAATTACGCCTGCTTGGGTTATTAGTTATTAAGTCATAACCTGAGATTACCTGACAGTAACTGAGATTGCTGGTTGCAAAAGAATGCAACATGCAATTGAAATTGGATTGAATTATGAGTTTTTATGATTAGTTCTCTCATTTTACCTAAAAAGAAAAATCCTCAGTTACTTCTGAAACAGTTGATCGTTTATTTGATTTTTAAGGAAAAAAATAAGTAGTAATATAATTATCACATTTTACTGGAAAAGCTTCTTCAGTTACTTTTAAAACCACTGATAAAGTTTTATTTTTAGTTTTGAAAAATAAAAAGATATTTTATGAGCGTATACAAGGATATTACCATATGCACAATATTGAACGATGAATCCAGTACTCTTAGGTCCAGAGTGAAAAATAAATTTTTCTTTTTAAATCAAAGTAAATCAAGAAGACTTCATGTACGACAGTAAAGTTGATTAATATTCGGTAATAAAATTACATAACTGCAATGACGTTAATCTAATGTAATGAGCAATTCTAATCAGAATATTTTTCATACAGTTTCTCTGGAGTATTCAGAAATTTAATTGTTTGTCAGAATGTTTGCTAGAAATGTGTGCAGGTCAAATGTTCAAACTGCAATCATATTATTATTTATGTATAATATACGATGTATATG
Organism: Macrobrachium nipponense; assembly: GCF_015104395.2. Classification (NCBI taxonomy): domain Eukaryota; kingdom Metazoa; phylum Arthropoda; class Malacostraca; order Decapoda; family Palaemonidae; genus Macrobrachium; species Macrobrachium nipponense. Next base: position 48,961,065 of record NC_061096.1, on the reverse strand, counting down.
ATTTAAAACTTCAAAACGTATTCGTTAACAATAACTACAAAAAGGCGCAATGAAAAAACTAACGTATGAACAGGCACAGGAAATAGACAAATAAATATCTTTATTCCTGTGAAAATACGTAGATGAAGAGATAAAATATATTCATAGTATTAAAATGTAATAGGAATCAAGAAACTTAACAATTTCGCAGGAAAAACAAAACTACTAATAATCAGGGAAAGTGAGAAAGATAGATATTAAAAAAAAAGGAAATTACGAAGTTGGAAACTTCAGGCCCAGAATTCTGCCTCCCTTTTTTTATATAGAAAACAGAGACCTAATACTTGGAACGGTCGTACCCCTAAATTGATGGTTTTACCTTTTTTTTTTTCATGTTTTTTTTTTTTTTTCTAGCGGTAATGGTACTGGCTTTTTTTGTTTTGTTTCGTGCGCAGCCTGTGTTAATGATTCGAGTCACAGAAGACAATCATTTATTTTCTTTACGGTCAATTTAGTTTTTATTTTACTTCTAGTTATTCAATAAAACTCTTTATATATAACGGATAAGTGCTTGAAAACTGATGTAAGTATACTTCTGATATACCTTTGTACAATCAATGTCTTTTCTTAACCAAAAAATTCAATTCTTATTTGGACGCATGTGGTGACAATGAATTGTGTTTTTTGAGAATATGTTAAAACACAGTAAGATCTTACAGAATTTAGAACACTTGGAAAATTCCACTTTTTCAAAATTGTGGAGGAAACACTAATTTATTCAAAGAAATTATTATATGTAAATCCCTTCTGGAGAAAGTTATTCAAAATGTAAAGTGAATTCTATATAAAGATATATTTATCTGTTATACTTGAGTGCAAATAATGTCCTGATTGAATGAGTGACAAAACTACTATGTATGTATGTATGTATGTATGTATGTATGTATGTATGTATGTATGTATGTATGTATATAGCCTATGTATGTATGTATGTATGTGATAGAAAGATAAATCAAATGAAATGAAGACAAATAAAAGGGAATTTGATACTTTCTAAAAAAAAAATTCAATTGTTTATGAAAACATCAGCCATCCGCAGATACATTTAAACTATCCCTAATTTCGGTCTCAAAATCCCAATTAAAATTAAGCTTTGAAGTAATGATTTTCACCCAAGCAAAAACTCCTTAACGAACCAAACTTGATTCCTTTTGAAGGCAAAGTCGTGAAAGGATCATAATTCTAAACTTCTAACGTCGGAGATTGACTTGGAGTTTTTTTCTTTTTTAATCCTTTTTTAAATCCAACTTCTTGAAGGGATTTACATTCACTCACCTTCATTTTTATCTTGTTCTAATTATGTTGAAATTCATATTTTGATTTATATGTTTCTTGAAGTTTAATACTTTTTAAAAATTATTTTTTTTATTGGGTCCTTTTCTTGATTTTTAGTCTGCTTAAAGTTTAAAACTTTTTGAAATTATTTTTTTATTGAGTCTTTTCCTTTATTTCTAGTCTACTTAAAGTTTCATCGGTTTTGTAAAACCAACATTTAAATACATTTTCTTAGAAGATTAACAATTCTCTCATAAGTCTTCGTTTTGTTAAGATTATTCTTTTACTTCAGTTTTTTTTAATCTGGTTAAAGTTTAATTCATTTTTAAAATATTTTTTTTTTAAAATACATTTTCTTGGAGGGATTTATAATTCTCTAATGAGTTGTAACTATGTTAAGATTATTTTTTTACTGAGTATTTTCTTTATTTTTAGTCCTGCTAAAGTTTAATTCCTTTTTCAAAATACATGTTTTGAATAACTTTTCTTTGAGGGATATATTAATTCACTCGTGTCTCTTTCTATTTTATTTCAGTCATGTACATATTAACCTTTTAAATGCAATTTTTTAAAATTCATATTTTCTTTCCCATTTAAAGTTTAATATTCATGAAAAACTTTTAAAATTCCTGTTTAAAATCCCCTTCTCAAGATGGATTTATGAGGCATTCATGTTTCTTCTATCCTGTTAAACTTAATCTTTTCAATATAATTATTTAAAAAAATTTATGAGTTTTTTTTATTGGTTTTGGTATGCTAAAAGTTTAACATTATTTCAGTTTCTTTTTTAAAATCCCTCTTTGAAACCGCACACTTTTTAGGGGGATTTATAATTCACTCAAGCTTGTGTTTACCCTAGTTTAATAATGCCCATTTTAACTTTTCGTATATAATTACTTAAAAATAGTTTCATCGGTCAATTCAGTCTCATAATCACACGAAACCCCTACAACTCTCTCTCTCTCTCTCTCTCTCTCTCTCTCTCTCTCTCTCTCTCTCTCTCTCTCGGTGTGTGCAAGACAATTATTCGGT
>NC_061096.1:48948719-48951219 GCF_015104395.2 Macrobrachium nipponense | reverse complement strand
TGACCACGTGTTTTATTATTAAGAAACGTTTTGCATGTTGTCTCCAACACATCATCAGTCTGCAATTGAAATTCAACATTAAAAATAAACTTAAAAACAAAAATTACAATAAAATTAAAAAATAATCAGAACGTTAAAAAATGGAATGAGAAGAAAACTACCTATTCATAAAGAAGGAAAGAGCTGAGTGACTAAAAACGGTAAGGTCTGCATACAACGTAAACCTCACGCCAGAGAGAGGAGATGACGAGGTTGTTGGAGTTTAAAACTAGGTGAAAGGCGCTTAATAAACAATGACTTCAGGGTAGTTAGATGGATAGTTTGCTTAGTGGTGCCAATTATAGAAAAATTTTTCTTTTCGATAGTAACCTTACAACTCTTAGCATGTATTCTTATATTAGAGAACTCGGGATTAGAGATTCTGGACCCAGTTCTATAAACTTAATCCCAAATGGCTGTAATAATTGACTTGTAACAGTCTCCGTGCAGAACCAACATAAATACCAAGACATCTTGGGCATTCAAATTTATATATGATATTGGACTTCATGAAATCCTGTAATTTGTCCTTGTAATTAAAAAACCCTTCCAATTTTTTGTTTTTGGATTCATGGGAATAAGGTTAAGTTTCAAAAAACCAAATTCCTTTTCAATAATATTTTCTAATTTTACAACGTAAACTGTCTGAATGAATAAATGGGATGGGTGCATACATAGTTAACTTAGGTACATTAAAATTAAGGGTGGGTGCTGACAGATACCTCGTTAGCAATTTACTAATAATGTTAAAATCCAGCTTTTTGGGAAACGATTTCTTAACAAAATATTCTAAAAGAAACTCGATTTCAAGATGAAATGAGAGCCAATCAGATGTGTACCGAAGGGCCCTAAAAACCAAAGTAGATATAGCATAATCTTAAAATTACGGAAACACGAGCTAAAAAAGTTGTTTCCGAGCCCAGTGAAGGTACTCTTTCCAAAATCACTTGTGATGAAAATGTGGTTATCTCTAGTTATTTTTATATCCAAAAAGGCCAGGGAGTCATCTTTCTCATTTTCCAACGTAAATTTAATGTTAGGATGGGCTTCATTTATGTAATCTAAAAAAAAGCTGGCATTGCCACGAAAATTTAAATAAGGCAAAAGTATCGTCAACATATCTCCTATAAAAAAGTGGATTAAAATTTAAGAAAATTCTCCTCCAAATGTCCCATAAAAAAAATTGGCAAACAACGGTCCCAAAGGAGAACCCATGGCAACCCCCTCTGCCTGCAGAAAGAGACTGTTACAAGTCCGTTATTACAGCCATTTGGGATTAAGTTATAGAACTGGGTCCAGAATTTCTAATCCCGAGTTCTCTAATACATGCTAAGAGTTTAAAGGTTACTATCGAAAAGAAACATTTTTCTATAATTGGCACCACTAAGCAAACTACCCATCTAAACTACCCTTGAGTCATTGTTTATTAAGCACCTTTCACCTAGTTTTAAACTCCAACACGTCATCTCCACTCTCTCTGGCGTGAGGTTTTACGTTGTATGCAGACCTTACCGTTTTTAGTCACTCAGCTCTTTCCTTCTTTATGAATAAGTAGTTTTCTTCTTAACTTCATTCCCTATTTTAACGTTCTGATTATTTTTAATTTTATTGTAATTTTTAAGTTTATTTAAGTTTCAATTGTAATTTTTAAGTTATTTTAATGTTGAATTTCAATTGCAGACTGATGTGTGGTGACAACATGAAACGTTTCTTAATAATAAAACACGTGTACATGACGTCCGTCTGATTGGACACCTCTTCCTTTATATATATATAGTATATATTATATATATACTAATAGGGGGTATATATTATATGCATGCTATATCAAATTATTTGTTTTGATATATATTATAATATATATATAATAATATATATATATATATTATTAATAATAATTATCAAATTATTTTGAATTGAAAAGATTACCTTAAAACCATACTATTCCCCTAGTTATCTTATTATTATCATAATAATAATAATAATAATAATAATAAATTATTATTATTATTATTATTATTAGTATTATTATTAGTATTATTATTAGTATTATTATATTATTATTATTATTATTATTATTATTATTATTATTATTATTATTATTATTATTATTAATTATTATCATTGTTATTATTAATTAAGACCATTACTCAACGCCCCCTCGAAGCCCCACAATAAAAACAAAGCATAACAGCTCATTCCCTTTTCAAACTTCACTCGAATTCCCAGTATTTTGTGCCACGCTCCTCTGGGCAAACGTTCTCTTAGGGTTGAAAGCAACTCTGCCTTTGAAGGATGCTTGCAGTTTGCTCATTAATATTTACATATGCTAATGAGATTGACTCCTCCTATTCCTCAGTGGACCCATTTCCTGATAAAGGGTGAAATTTACAGGAATCGATGGATGGGCTGATATGTGAGATTTCGTGTTGTTCTTTGTAAGGGGGGGCGGGAGGGGGGA
>NC_061096.1:48941219-48943719 GCF_015104395.2 Macrobrachium nipponense | reverse complement strand
GCAACATACTCTTTCACGACTCATTCAGTCAATTTTCATTTCCCCTTTAGTGTGATCGAGAACGTGTTAATGGACAAAATCAATGCAAAGATGATGTCGAGAAAAACTAGTGCACTAGTTTCCCGAGACGTATTTCCCGCCAACCATCCATTTCCCGCTTCTCAATGTAAGGCGAATTGCCACGTATCAGGCGATCTGGCGGCCAAAGCAGAATGGTTCTTTTTGTCAGTTCGCATTTATCAGTCATCGCCTCTCCTCCCTCATGGATTAATAACAGAATTCTTGTTGTCTTGCAAATTATATATGAAACAGAAGAATGCTTTCTTTTTGAAGAGAACAAATTCTCGGTATTAACCCAGACTGCGACAAGGGCCCACCCTATTACTTCTAATTAACGTAGACCAGGTAGAGCAACTCTTCCGGGTCTTGTACGTGGTGTACGGGTATGAACTTGGCCGTGAGGGAACTGCGAATGGCGTGAACATTATGAACTGTAAGTAATCGTTCTTTCCTGTAGCCATCGTTGGGCTAATTGATATAAATCTTTACTCACTTGTTTAATCAACTTTCGGGAATGTGTCCCTATTTGTTTTAATGAAAGTGCGATTTAATTTAAGTGATTTTTCTGTGTTTTTGAGTGGTCGCGTGGCCACGTTAATTTCTTCTAAATTCGGGGTGCCGTGACACCCAAGTTCACGCATTAATACTCTGTCTTTCTGTTAACATTGATAAATTTTAGTTTTGTAATAAAATTGTTAAAATACCATTCGAGTTGTCCTTGTGCACGGGCTGGAACCTGTCCTCCCTCCATCTGGCACGAACCGAAAACGGTCGCTTTAACATCCGCGACAGATGACGTAAATACGAATTATAAAATACACAAATAATTCATGAATGTTATTGGTTAACAGTACTAGGGTTGTAAACATCGGCAAAATGTTGTAGTATGCGTCTAGTTTTGTGTGATTTTGGGAGAGAAAACGAGAATATCGTCCTAGGAAAACGAAAGTTTATATTTCAATGGCAGTCACTTATATAATCTATTGTTGGGAAAATAATGCAAAATTATATAAAAGTAGAAATATGAAAAGATATTTCAAATTACAAGACAAGTTATACCTTGTTTTATCGACTGTGTCCACAAGCTTACACATACATAGATATATACAAAATAAAAGAGTTTTTATGTACTGTATATTTCTTTTTATTCGCCTACCTATTTCAGTATTCTACTTTATATCTTTTCTATTTTACAGATTATGGAAGAGGTGTATGTAAGATAAGACACTATTGCTAGTATTATACAGCCGATATTATATATGAAAAGGATAAAATCTTAGGGCATTTACTATAGGCTATTCTATACCCATTTTCTGTCACTGAAATAACCACCGTTTTCTTTTTACAATTATCTATAACTCTAACAACCGGAATATTCTCATGTCCATTATTATTTTATTTTTTGCTCTTATTACTAAGATTATAAACTATTGCATCGCCTCCACCTCGAAACGCATGCGCACATAAATTGTGCACACTAAAGCAACTATGTATCAGGATAAACTCTTTGTTAAAATTGTAAACAGCGGAGGTTCAGTAATTACCAATAAAATGTAAATGAATTCAAAGCAAATATCACTATAGAAAGAGAAAACATTAATGATATAGAAATAAGAATAAAGAAAAATCAAGACAGTAAAAAAATATAGAATAGATGAAAAGTTTTTTAGGGAGAAATTAAATTAAAGAAAAAGCAAGGCCGATCGATAAACCAAGCCGAATCGGGCATAATCCTAGGTCTATGATTGGTTGGCCTGGATAAAATTTAAAGCAGAGAACATGATAGGTCAATTCGATAAAAACCTGCGCATGTGCAGTAACCAGAACCTACTCGGCACATGCGCAAATGCCTTTGACCCGGCCCTCGAAATGACCCGACCGTAACGATGTACTGCGGGATAGGAAGAGCTACTGGTAACAAAACTGCGCGATCATGAAACTGTCGTATTTCGGTCGGGTAAGTGTCTCTCGTCAGGTATATTTAGGATGAAGAATAATCTACTATAATGTTTTTCACGTTGGGCGCTAATCACTGACATACAGGCTAAGCAACCTTTGTAAAGTTTTATCGAAATGATCATGGAATTTCTGGTAGAAGAAGAAAAGTGTTTTTAATATTAGGAATGTCGGAAAATTTCAGAAATATAAAGGCATCATGCTTTTTTAGAATTGTGAGGTGGATAATCCTTGACAGTAGTGACAGTGTAGCTTATTGCCTAGTTAAATATTGTAACCCTAAGGATTTTTTTTCTTTTTAGGCATACTATCTCATAGAAGAAAACTGGTAAACCTATTACTTCTAGAGATAATAACACAAGAAGAGGTTTACTACGTAGAAATAATGAAGCAGATGAATGGTGTCCTAATTACAGTAAGCGTTGCGTTAAGTAAAATTAGATGAAATAATAAAACTGAAAATGAAAATAACTCTATCTAAAAC
>NC_061096.1:48926219-48936219 GCF_015104395.2 Macrobrachium nipponense | reverse complement strand
CATACTACTTCTATCAAACAATGATCTCAAAAAGGTCAGAAATACTAACTGAACGTCTCCCAATTAACTCCCTTAAATATGACTACTAAAATGATAAGTCATTATCGCAACTCTCTAAGAAAAAGAAACATCAAGTTTCTCCAATTCAATTTTTTCTCCAAACTCGCACATCAGCACACACACAACTCAGAAATCACAGCAACTCCACGGAATTCTGCACTCACATTTCGAACTCGAATGTGCTCACAAGAAAAAAAAGAAAAAATTCGCAATAAGCCCAAGAAAGAAAAGAATCACGTAACACCCAGACCCAAAAATATTCTCGCAAGCTGATATTTAAACAACCCACAAAATCAGTAAAAATCTCCAACTTTTAACAGCAAAAACCCCTTTACTGCTCAATAATTAATCACAATGAGACTTAATGTCAAACTCCCATTTACGTAAATAGCAACCCTCGAAAAATTACACCTCCCGGTAAAATCAAATCTCCCGTCCAAAAAAGAAATGCTATTTAAGCTCAATCCCCAAATCATATCTCTCATAGGAAAAGGAAGAAAAATAATAAAAAAAAATAATCACAAGTAGATTTCCCCAATCACAAAATACATAATACATGTATAATATGCATAACTCCCGCGTTTTCCCAAGAAATGCTCCATGTAAAGTTATGGAATTTGCCAGAAAGCAAACTCTCATACATGCGCTTTCGTGAAATGCTATAGCCACATTTCCAGATATTGCAAAAAATTCTGATCTGTCACCATCAGAAGAAAAGAATCAGCACACGGCTCATCACATCGCTTGTCAGCAGAAAAATCACCTGCGGACGCATGCTCAAACAACAGCACAAAAATTGTCTAGTAAGACACATAAGTTTGGAAACTCATGATTCTCAAGAAAAAAGGTCTAACTGCCACATTTCACAGAATTAACTCCAGGATATGACTAATGTGTTCAAAAATTTGTCTCGAAGACTTATTCTCTCAACATGACTTTTCCCAAATTATATTTCTCCAAGAATAACACACTTGTGAACATGAAAAATGCACACACATCTCCATATGACTCGTAATGCAGTAATGCCATTCGCCTCTAAATAGTTACGAAATCAAAAAAGAGAACCACAGAAAACTTCTCTTTGCTCAAAAAAACTCCATAACCACAAAAAAAAAAGGGTTACCCGCCCAAGATTAATTCCAACTCCATTATGAGACACCATATCAATAATAACACCACTCCGGTTATAGAAATATTTCCTCCATTTGGTTAATAACCAACCCCCTTATATTATTCTCTTATTTCTCTAATAGCCACATGTCAGTAGAAAAAAAACACCACTCCAAGAATAGAGAATAATCACCTCTATTTCGGCAAATACAAAATATTTACCTCTATTTCCACAATAACTCCATGTGGAACAAAACAAGGCTCCAAATAATATATCTCCAGAAAATGTGCACTCAAGGCATCTAACTCACACACTCCCAAATATTGCCCCATAATCTCCAAATATGTGTCTCCATTTGCAACAAAGATGGCTGCAAAATAATTGAACTAAACATAGCTCACACCACTATTGGCAAATATCAAAAATGGCCAAAAATATATCTCCCATATATTATATCTCAAATATAACTCCAAAATAATATATACCTCCAATTATCTCTCCAAATATAATATATCTCAATTATAACTCAATTATATCTCAATTATAACTCCAATTCTCCAGAGAATAACTCAATGTTATAGTAAAAACTATAAAAACTCTCTCCGTTTAGCATAACTGCTAAAAAAAAGGGCAAAAACTCGGCAAATAAAACTGTCTAGAAAATTCTAGAAAAAACCACCAATGTGCCACAAGTCATTATAACAGAACTCCAAATTCACAGTGTCTAAGCAAAGACTTCTCCATATGCACTACGACATAAGCCATTAGAAAACTTAACCAAGTTTCCTATCTCTCACAAAGTTGTCACAAATACAACAAGGGTATTGTGCAAGAAAACTCACAATTTCTGGAACACAAATATCCAGAGAAAAAATGTAGTGCCATTACGTATGCATTCAAAACATGCAAGAAATTCTCCCATATATTACTCTATAGCATCAAATAGCTAAAACACGAACACGTTCTCTTAAATGACTCTAAGTCATGAACTGAGACAATATTCACACTAACTGGAGAGAAAAAACAAATTCAAATTCACCCATGGTAAAAAAAACTTGTGTCAGCGATGGCTAATTTCCAAAAAAGGAGAAAAGAAAAATCATCGGCACCATTAACTATCTCCCGTAACTCACTAGATGTCAAGCAATTATCTGCTGAACTCATAAAAAAAAAAGAAAAAAAAAACTAAAACAATGTGTTGTTAGTTCTTCCCATAATCACAAAAGATTTCACCTCCCTTGACAGCATTAAAACACCCACGTATTAGTACATAAAAAATCAGTATCAGAAATATCATTATCACAAAATCACCAAAAAAATTGCTATCATCAAAATCATCAGTATCAGTACAAAAATTATCACCAATGTTAATGCTTGTCCATTCTCCAAAAATTCAGCACAAAATTCAGCAAAATTCACACAATTCACCATGATTCAGCCAGACTCATCAAGATTCAGCAAAACTCATCCCCGTGAATCACTGAAAATATTCTCCAAAGTTACAAGAACTGAACAAATAATTAACACAAGACTTCTCCCATTAATTCATTGTAATAATTCTCCTTGAATAATTATCTGTAATAATTATTGAATAATCTCCCATGAAATATCTCAAATCTCTCGTAAAACAATTCTCCCGTAATGATAATTATACTTAAGCAAACCCCCCGTGACACATCTCAAGTATAACAATTATTAATAATAATAATAATAATAACTCTCCAAAGCAATAATTCTCTCGCAAAGGGTGAAATTCAAATAGCATACAACAGTATTGCTGAATCCTATGACATACAGTTTCTCAAGCATGCAACACCATGACATAACACCATTGCCACACAACACAGATACAACACCAATCATCGGCATTTCAAAGTAATTTCTCCAACACAATAAAAAAAATAATCTGTGTATCCCCTTATATTTGTGTCTTTCAAGGCACAAAGAAACATATAACACATCCCGTGCATGTTAACTACTTTTCCCCTCATTTTCGTAAAAGAAAAAATCTCTTTTTCTTAAAAAAAGACTCTACACGGGGCATTTCACTTCATCAACTAATCAATCAGCTGATATCTTAGCATCCAATGTCAAGGCCAAATCCATCCCCAACACAAAGAGAAAAAAAAAAATTTCTCCCCCCCCTGAGAACAACCCCTCAGTCGAGCGGCAGAACACTCCCCCGAGGCATGGCAGTAGTATCCCCCCATCTCCCCTTGAATAGTGTCTGAGGACCCTACCCAAGGTATACACAAGTGCCCATCCCCTGCACTATCTCACGAGTAAGGCTAGTGGTACCCATGCAACTACCCTCCCAAGGGATGCCCGTACACCCTCGCAATGCAAGGCGCCTCTCTGCAGAAATGTGCTGCGCCCTTAAAATTGGGCCGCTCTGTGTCACTAAGCCAAATATGCTTATATAAGCACAGTTCCCATGCATAGAAAAATACACTCCTATGTTTTAAACAAAGACGAATGCATACGTCTATTATAAGCACGTGCAAAATAAAGAAAACACTTCACTATGGGGAAAGAAAAAATTGTTTTGACCTCTTGAACCAATCCCATAACCCAGAAATATTTAAACAAAAACCCACTCCTTTTTGATAAACAATAGTTCTTTAACACTCACCACTCCATAATGGGAAAAAAGAACTCGAAATTCTTCGTAAAAACGCGGTAGTGATATAACAACGACCGCCGCACAGGTATCTCGGAACACTCGTCATTGCACAAGCAAAAGTCACACTGGGTGCGCTCACTGCTTCAGGCTGACTCCCTGGGAAAAATGCTGAGTCCCATAAAAATCCTTCCCTCCCTTTAGCACAGTTAATCAGACAGACATTTTCTCATTTTTTCCACTAAGTAACTGAAAACTAACAGTTTAACGATTTTCCACAATCCCACAAAGCTTTGTCGTTCGAAAACTATCGCTAAGTCACGGCCCCTTTTTATTTTTCTAACTGGCCACTCATATCTCTTCATTGGCGTTCCTAGGCATAGAAAAGCAAGAAAACTTTCATATCCCCTCTTTACCGCTGCCACCACTATTACATGGGAAAACATCCATGTATTTATACGGTAAGCGTGGACACGAAACGGAAGGCAGACCCCCACACACAGGCTCTCTCTCTCTCTCTCTCCCGGCAATCACCCCACATCTCTCTCTCTCTCTCCATTCTAACAGGTAATGAAAATGAGAGAGTTGCATCATAACATAACGTTTATTTACAGTAACAACTAAGTCGGTTAACTAAGTAATCCAGTCTCACAGACTAACTTAAAACTACTCATTGTCAAGTCACCCAAAAGGTCACACCTTTCCCTTGGAACTCTGTCCCACCGAAATCCAGAACCATCTGCCAAAGATACAGAACACATTCTGGTAAGTGTACACACAAGTTTAAAGACAAAGTTAATAAAATGGAACATCTTACAAGATATCAAACAAGCCACCCCTTTGGCTAAAGTAAAGGTAACACTTACCCATTCCCAACCGGGCACTAAACACTTTGTCACAAAAAACTCCCCCGGCGAATGCCACGGCATCTTTGCCTATGACTCGAAGCCCTCTGTCAAAATCCCTCCCATAGTCTTGGGTATGAACGCTTTTAACGAAAGAGGCGCACACGCACATACGAACACACAGTTCGCTAGCGCCTCACGGTTCTAGCTGCATCTAGTTTCACAAAGGCACTTTGGGAAGAGTTCATAAACTGTCGTACATTGACTCGACGAACAAAGCACTTTTATCTCACGCCATCCCCCAGAAACTCATTGATCAGCTATTCTCAGGTCGTTACTCTGCCCTGTCCTCCACATTCCACAGGTTACAGAGAATGCACGAACAATACATAATTAATCAAAACCCTATGTCTTACATATATATATATATATATATATATATATATATTATATATATATATATATATATATATATATATATATACATATATATATATATATATATATATATATAGATATTGTTACGTGCCTGTGCATAGATTTTATGTGATATTTTATATCCAGGTTCTTTGCTAGATAATGGCGACAGTGAACCTATGACTGGTGTAACACAGAGTAGTTAAATACTCTAGAAATATAATATAGTTGATAAAGTGGGATGCACCTACTAGCACAAACTCAAATGAGGGCAATTAAATGCAAGGCAAAACTTATTATATTTATTAAAATATATTCGGCACTATCCAAAACGCCATACTCGGGTTCTGCAATTGACAAGAGAAAACCCAATATAAATATATGGTAATAACAATGTAATTCAATATTAAGGGAATATAATATCAGATAAAATAGTTAACCTAAATATACTCTGACTTGCCTTTGCTGGATATCCTTTATGAAAGTGTAATAATATATACAAGTAGCATATATGAAGTACGAGAGACGAGTCACCAAACAGCAGTCGTACAGGAGATTTATCATAAAGAGAAGAACACAAACTATGGGACTAATGTAAGTACCGAAGGCAAAGTACCGAAGGCAAGTACCAAACGATTCATCAAAGTTAACGTACATCCAAGACAACCATAAACAAGGTACATATAATTAACTAAGAGGTACAATGACGAATTGATACTAATAAACCACCAAACAATAATACTTATAATAGAATTAAGATGTAAGCTAACGAGTTTATGATATATATCAGAACGAGAGATCCATCATAATAAAGAAAACCACTGCAGCAACGAATCAACGTATTCGTCAATAAAGTGCCAACAAGCAATTATACAAAGAGTACGAGATATGAACTAGCGAATGGACTGGCTAACTGTCGTTAATCACCAAGGGTAAAGAAACGGACTATAATAACACCTCTTACCTACAGAAATGATAACACATGTAGCCACTGACCTGACGCACGCATATGCAACAATATATCAACTCCACTGGTAATAACTAACGACAATATTCCAAAACACAGGAATATAAATAGAAATGGCACTAATGAACACAGAATATCAACATAAAACAACACTTATCATGCCCAACGTGACATGACAACGAAATACCAAAACACAATGGCAACAATCCAATATTCTCTCTCTCTCTCTCTGACTCATTATATACGTATTATCCCTTGTCCCTTCTTCGTGACTCTGGGTCGAGTGTCAGGATAACCTCTCTGGTTTAGCTCTCGGTATCGACTGCTGTAATGGTCTATATGCTGAAACCTGTAACTTTGGCTGAACTACCTAATGGTATTCTGTACATGGTACTTACTTTTTGATACCAAACAAGCAGTTTGCCTCTCTTGAATAGTAATAAAAAAAAGGAAAACAAAAGAATAAACATAAACTTGTAAGACCTCCACCGCAAATTTAAAAAGTATGGGTAGTGCTTTTTAAAAAAATGAATATACAAAAGAAGTCACAATCGAGTAAAAGTCACAATCGGGTATGAAAAAAAGATATACAAAAGAACGTGAAAGGGCATCAGCTATTACGTTATCTTTTCCTTTCACATGCTTGATACTGATGTTGTATTCTTGTAATACTAGAGACCATCGCATGAGACGTCTGTTCTTATTGTTGAACTGATGTAGATACTTTAAAGGATTATGATCTGAGAATATCTCTACCTCTGCAGGACTTGAATTTACATATACTTCAAAATGTTGTATGGCTGACATCAATGCTAAACATTCCTTCTCGATCGTGCTGTATTTACTCTGGCTGCGATTTAATTTTCTGGAAAAATAGCTAACAGGAAAAAGAATGTCATCGTATTTCTGCATCAGCACTGCTCCGATACCAATGTCGCTTGCATCTACCATCATCTGGAATGGTTTGGAAAAATCTGGTGAGCGCAAAATAGGTTTGGCACACAAAATACTCTTCAATTGCAAAAATGATTTCTCAGCCAAATCTGACCAATTAAAATTACATCTACTACTTAGAAGATTCGTTAAAGGTGCAGCTAATTCTGAAAATTTAGGAACAAACCGTCTGAAATAACTACACATCCCAAGAAACTGTCTAATTTGCTTCTTATTTTCCGGAGTCTTAAATTTAATAATAGATTCAATGTTGCTGTTCTTAGGCGAGATATTTCCACTTCCAACTTGATAACCTAGATATGTAATCTCTGCCTTACCGAACTCACACTTCTTCAAGTTAACTACTAATCCGTACTTTAACAAAGCTGAAAATAAAGATCGAATATGTTTTAGATGCTCCGACCAAGAATTGCTATACACAACCACATCATCTAAATATACTGTACAATTCTCTACATCTCTGATTACAAAATTCATAAGTCGTTGGAACGTACTTGCAGCATTGCGTAAACCAAAAGGCATAATTTTGCATTGAAATAAACTGTCAGGCGTTATGAAAGCCGTGACACTTCTGGACTCTTCAGACAACGGAACTTGCCAATATCCTTTGAGCAAATCAAATTTACTGACAAACTTTGAGTGCCATATTTTGTCAACACAATCGTCTATGCGTGGTAATGGATAAGAATCAGGGATAGTCAACTCATTCACCTTCCGTAATCAATACACAACCTGAAAGTACCGTCCTTCTTATCTGCCAATACTACCAGAGAACTCCATGGACTGTTACTTGGTTCAATTAAGTCATGTTGCAACATGTAATCAATTTGTTTCTTAACTTCTAATGCTTTAGGTGGGGATAATCGATAAGGTGCCTGTCTAATCGGATTAGCATCTGGGACTAACTTAATGTCATGTTGAATACAATTCACTTTACCAGGCCGATTCTGAAACAATGATGGAAAGTCCTTAAGTACCTGTATAACATCTTTAACTTGTGAATCAGGCAAATATGACAATCTTTCTTCCAGTTCTGTTAAATCAACTCCATTTTTACTCCAATCATATTCACCTTTCACACATGTCTCTTCTTCATTCATATCTTCATTGATCTCATTCTCAATTTTAATAGATTTACTATGCACTACCGCAACTGGTTTAATTACTTCCTGTTGGTAATATGGCTTCAGTAAATTGACGTGAAAGACTTGTTCCTTGTTACGTCTGTTAGGCAACTCTACTATGTAATTTAAATGATTTACTCTTCGTCTTACTATACCGGGTCCAACATACCGACTTTTAAACTGTCCTGGAATAGGTATAAAAACAAGTACACTATCACCTTCCTTAAATTGTCTCAACACTGTATTTTTATCATACTTTCGCTTCATACACTCCTGTGCTTTCACTACATTCTTATTTGACCATTCTATCATCCTCTTCAACTTCTCTTTAAATTCTGTAACATGTTTTAAAACATCAAATTTGCTCTCACCATTATCACTCCACTGATCTTTAATCATATTCAAAGGACTCCTTACCTCGTGACCGAATGTCAATTCAAAAGGGGTAAAACCTAAGCTTTCATTTGGAGATGATCTAATTGCAAACAAAACATATGGCAAATCAACATCCCACTGACTTTGAAATTCAGACCCATACTTAGTTAAAGCATTTTTCATAGTTAGGTGAAATCGTTCTAACACCCCTTGGCTTTCTGGATGGTATGGCGAAGATACAACATGCTTAATATTCCATTCTAGCATTTTCTTACTAAACAACTTACTCATAAAGTTACTGCCTCTGTCTGATTGAATTTCCTTTGGAAAACCGAATCTAGAAAAATAATCTGTTAAATGTTTGATTACTACTTTACTGGAAATCTGGCGTATCGGGATAGCTTTCTGGATATCTGGTGGTGCGATCCATGATAGTTAAGATGTATTCATTACCTGATGATGTTTTTGGTAGCGGTCCCACTATATCTACCACAATCTGCGAAAATGGTTCTGTTAGTACAGTTATTGGTACAAGAGGTGCCTTAGGTATAATTTGATTGGGCTTACCTACAACTTGGCATATATGACAGCATTTACAATATCTATTTACGTCTTTCTTTAATGAAGGCCAAAAAAAATGCTTTCTCACTTTGTACATAGTCTTGGCAATACCAAAGTGTCCTCCACAAAGATTATCATGGGCTTGTTGCATTATTACATTTCTATACTTCTCTGGGACTACAATTTGATAATCTACCGATGCATTACTAGCATTTGCTAATTTTGATCTGGACAATCTATACAATACTTCATTTCTAATGAAAAAACAAGGCTTACTTAAATGCGATACTTCATTTTCTGGAACAGCATTCTCAAAAATGTTACCTAGTCCTTTATCTTCTTTCTGCGCCTTTACTAAATCTTTTCTGTCACCTATACACTTCAGCGACTCTTGCACTGGAATATTACCTATTACCACTTCCTTTTCCAAGTCTACCAAGTTGAGATCTTCAACCTCATCCACTGTTGTCAACTTACTCTGAGCTCTGGTTACGGGAGCTATAGGTTTACTGGTCACTTCAACTACTTCTTTACCTACTCTTTCCCCTCTCTGTTGAACTGGACATATTACATCATTACCTATTATCACGTCTATACCTGGAATGGGCAATTGTTCTACAATTGCAAATCTATGGGTACCTTGAACTAGCTCTGACTCAATTTTAAATTCAACAAGTGGACATGACACTGACGAATTAGGAAAACCTCCTAACAGAACAAAGTTATCTTCTTCACTCTCATAATTTTCTGGTAAACTTTTTCTTAATACACATGACTGAGATGCACCAGTATCTCTTAACATAACTAAAGCTTTACTTACAACATCTGGATTCTTGAACACTCTTATTCTACCTTCATGCAGATACTCTCCAAAATTCTTCAACACTTCATTCGTTTCATCACTCTTACCATTTTCAAAATCAACTTTACTCATCTTACTCACAAACTCATCCTTACTAACTTGAC
>NC_061096.1:48913719-48923719 GCF_015104395.2 Macrobrachium nipponense | reverse complement strand
ATATATATATATATATATATATATATATATATATATATATATATATATATATATATATATATATATATATATATATACATATATATATATATATATATATATATATATATATATATATATATATATATATATATTATATATATATACTTATATATATATATATATATAATATATATATAATATATATATAATATATATATATATATGTATAAATATATAAATAAATATATTATTATATATAGGGATATATATATCTATTATATGGAATATATATCTATATATATATTATATTTATATCAATATCTATTATAAATATATATAATTATATATATCTATTATCTATATATTATATTATATATATTTATATATATATCTATGTAATATATTAAATATACTTATAAAATCTCCTTAAAACAGAGACTATGTTACCATCGATTCTTCCCAATATGGGCACCAAATCAGCCGAGGAGTCACAGACACTTGATCCCGGAGGACAGCCATCAATCAAAGTCCACTGAACCGAACAGTCTTTAATGTCCCATGTTATTTATTTGTTGGCTGAGGTGAAAGATGGGTATAAACGGTGTTCTCATTATATATTCAATCACTGAACTTGAATATTTTACTTTCTTTATTTTCCTGTTTATTAAAAGGGACTGGACTGTGTTATTTTATATATTTAGTGTCGTGAGCATATACTTTTCTATGTTTATTGGCAATAAAGAGATACACTGATGAAATCAGATATTGGTGAATATCGTATATTGTAACTGATGACTTTTGTATGCGTGTATGTAAGTATGTATCTATGTATGTATGTATATATTACATACACACATAACATATATATATATATATATATATATATATATATATATATATATATATATATATATATATTTATAAAGGTATAAGCCACAAAAGAAAAATAAACAACGGAGTTGCCGCAAGATCTTTCGACGTTCAACGTCCTTTAGCAGGTACACTGACTTACATGAGGAATTGACAGTAGAGGAAAGCTCGTATAACTAACAGATAGGGATTATAAAGAGATTAGTACCTAGAATCCGGCACACCTGGAGAAAGAGTAACCTTTCCAAACAAGCTTAAATATGGGTACAATTTAAAAACAAAAGATCAAGTCACTCTGCTCAGACACAAGGGCAAGACAATTAAAGGATAATATAGGGTGACAGCTATTTAGAACTTGATAAACAAAAACTTATTCACAATACATATTCACAATACATATTAAACATACATATACAACGAAGATATCTCTAAGGCAACTGATTTGTATTTAATTCTGTAATTATATATTTGAGGTCATTCTTAAACATGTTACAAATGCAAGGGTCTAAATGAAACAAGCCACGACTTATATTAAAATTACGATGTGAAGTAAGTGGTATTATAGCAGATTCTGAAAGATTTCGTGATAAGACACCTTTTGACTTTGCAATTACTAAACTACTAATCCAATTTATTCGGTGGTTGTTTTCACTTAAATGAATGACTATTGCATTAGATGTTTGCCCAGTTTTTACAGAATATTTATGCTGGCTTAATCTTACTGTTAAGTCCTTGCTCGACTATCCGAGATAAAAAGAAGGCCAGTCCATACATGGAAATTTATATATTATGTTGTTGCTTTCCCTGGGGCCATTTTTTATTAACATTCCTTTTAGTGTGTTATTATAGGAAAAAACGAGGTTAACCTTAAAGGCTTTTATCAATGCTTTAATGGTTTCAAATCCGTTAAAATAAGGTAAACTAAGAATGTTCTTAGAATTTTCTTTCTCCGTGTTACTTACACCATAAAATTTTTTGTGGGCTTTATTATAACAAATATCTAATATATGGGAAGGATAACATAAATCTTTCCCTATTTTTTTTATGTATTAATTTCTTGGTCCAAATATTGAGGACCGACCAATGCGCAATGCTCGTAAAAACATAGAAGAAAACATTGATATTTTGATGTTAAGATGGTGGCCTTAATAGAAATGAACATAAGTTAAGTTGTTGGTTGGTTTTCTATAAATGCTGAATTTACATTGAAATGGTTCTCTGTGTATCAAAACATCTAAGAAAGGGAGTTAATTGTCTTTTTCCAATTCTAGAGTAAACTTAATCGATGGTGCCTGGTTATTGAATTTAGAGAGTAAATCATTTACATCAATACCAGCAGGCAGAACAGCTAAAATATCATCAACATATCTATACCACTTTACAGAAATATAAATTATATTAGGTAAGTAGCGTTTTTCAAAGAATTCAATGTAAAGTTTGAGAGGAGTGGTGATAAAGGGTTTCCCATTGCCATGCCAAATATTTGTTGTTAAAATTCATCATTGAATATAAAATTACAATCACAAATGCACAAACTAGTGAGTGAAATAATGTAATTCATGCTGAGTTACTTCATTACTAAGATATTCTAAAATAGAGTCTATAGGGACTTTAGTAAAAAGAGAACATACATCAAAACTAACGAATCTATCAGTGGGGCAAAGAGTAATTTTGTTGAATTAACAACTAAATCTAAGGAATTATATATATGAGAATTGGAGAGGGTTCCAAGTAACGGGGACAAGATCTTAGTGATATATTTCGAAAGTTTATATGAAATTGAACAAACAGTACTGATAATAGGCCGCATAGGGTTATTATCTTTATGCGTTTTGACTAATTCGTACAGGTATTGTAGTTAAGGGGATTTGACTGACAATTTGCCTAGTAGTGGTGTTTTAATCTTTAAGGATATTTTTCACTGTGCTATTAAAGTTTCTTATGATTTGATCAAGGGGATATATTTTTTTTATAAGTCACATCTTCATCCAGTAGGGCTTGCATACGTGATATGTAGTAAGCTTTATCTAAAATTACGATGCTATTTGACTTATCAGCTTTTGTAATATGGATAGTATTGTCCTTTTTAAGATCGGTCAGACTTTTCTTTTAGCGAGCAGGGAAGTTACTTTCATGCATAACATTGGCAGCTCCGTAAACAATACCTTTAATTATGTCAACATGTACGGATTAGTCAAAACGCACAAAGAAAATAACCCTATGCGGCCTATTATCAGTAATGTTGGTTCAATTTCACATAAACCTTCGAAATATATCACTAAGATCTTGTCCCTGTTACTCGGAACCATCTCCGATTCTCATATATATAATTCTCTAGATTTAGTTGATAAATTAAACAAAATTACTCCTTGCCCCACTGATTGATTCGTTAGTTTTGATGGATGTTCACTTTTTACTAAAGTCCCTATAGACTCTATTTTAGAATAGGTACAGGTAATTCAGCACGAATTACCTGTACCTATAAGTCACATTATTTCACTCACTAGTTTGTGCATTTGTGATTGTAAGTTTATATTCAATGGTGAATTTTATCAACAGATATTTGTCATGGCAATGGGAAACCCTTTATTACCACTCCTCTCAAACTTGTATATGGAAATCTTTGAAAAACGCTACTTACCTAATATCATTTATATTCCTGTAAAGTGGTATAAATATGTTGATGATATTTTAGCTGTTCTGCCTGCTGGTATTTATGTAAATGATTTACTCTCTAAATTAGAAAACCAGGTACCATCGATTAAGTTTACTCTAGAATTGGAAAAAGACAATTGCCTCCCTCTCTTAGATGTTTTGATACATAGAGAACCATTTCAATGTAAATTCAGCGTTTATAGAAAACCGACCAACAACTTAACCTATGTTCATTTCTATTCAGGCCACCATCTTAACATCGAAATTTCAATGTTTTCTTCTATGTTTTTAAGAGCATTGCGCATTGTCAGTCCTCAATATTTGGATCAAGAAATTGAATACATAAGAAAAATAGGGAAAGATTTATGTTATCCTTCACATATAATAGATATTTGTTATAATAAATCCCACAAAAAATTTTATAGTGGAAGTAACACGGAGAAAGAAAATTCTAAGAACATTTTTAGTTTACCTCGTTTTTTCCTATAATAACACACTGAAAGGAATGTTAATAAAAATTGCCCCAGGGAAAGCAACAACATAATATATAAAATTCCATGTATGGACTGCCCTTCTTTTTATCTCGGACAGTCGAGCAAGGGCTTAGAAGTAAAATTAAGCCAGCATAGATATTCTGTAAAAACTGGGCAAACATCTAATACAATATTCATTCATTTAAGTGAAAACAACCACCGAGTAAATTGGATTGGTAGTTCAGTAATTGCAAAGTCAAAAGATGCCTTATCATGAAATCTTTTAGAATCTACTATAATACAACTTACTTCACATCGTAATTTTAATATAAGTCGTGGCTTGTTTCATTTAGACCCTTGCATTTGTAACATGTTTAAGAATGACCTCAAACATATAATTACAGACTTAAATACAAATCAGTTGCCTTAGAGATATCTTCGTTGTATATGTATGTTTAATATGTATTGTGAATATGTATTGTGAATAAGTTTTTGTTTACCAAGTTCTAAATAGCTGTCACCCTATATTATCCTTTAATTGTCTTGCCCTTGTGTCTGAGCAGAGTGACTTAATCTTTTTGTTTTTTAAATTGTACCCATGCTTATGCTTGTTTGGAAAGGTTACTCTTTCTCCAAGTGTGCCAGATTCTAGGTACTAATCTCTTTATAATCCCTGTCTGTCAGTTATACGAGCTTTCCTGTACTGTTAATTCCTAATGTAAGTCAGTTTATCTGCTAAGTAAAGGACGTTGAACGTCGAAAGATCTTGCGGAAACTCCGTTCTTTATTTTCCCTTCGTGGCTTATACCTTTATTTATGGATTTATCACGTTCCAAACCTCCACGATTCAGTATATATATATTGTGTGTGTGTGTGTGTACTTATATATATATATAGTATATATATATATAATATATATATATATATATATATATATATATATATATATGTATGTATATGTATATACACGTCCCTATCTTCAAATACTGTTAATTTCTCCTTCAACTCTCTGTAACGCTAAATGTCTATCTATATGTTTCACTAACCTAAGTAACCATCAAGGCCTGACCACACTAGGAAACTTTGTTTGGAGACAAAGTTCGCAAATTGCTTGGAAACACTTTTTACCGTACATTTGTTTCCCACCCTGAATGGAAAACATTTAGTGTTTTTGTGCCTGTACTATGTATATATACAAATATATAATGTATGTATATGTTTATACATATATGTACATGCATGATGTATGTGTAGGTGTATATATAAATGTATACACATACATACATGTATAAATACTTATATACACTTATACATGTACGCACATTTACTTATACATATACTCCGGTATGTGCATATACATATGTACATCTTCTTATTTACATAAGTACATGTACGCACACACACACACACATATCATACATACATCATACATACATACATACATACATACATATATATATAATATATATATATATATATATATATATATATATATATATATAGTATATATATACACACACACACACACACACATATATATATATATATATATATATATATATATATATATATATATATATATATATATATATATATATATACGTACATTTGTATGCATGTGCTTGTGTGTGCGTGCGTGTGTATGTGTGACACGCTCCTGCTTCTAAAAACTTCCCCATCCATCTGTTTTTCTTTCTCTTTTCCCTCCTCGAGTGCATTAAAATTGTCAAGTAAAATACAGAGGCTACTGCACCAACAGGCATCCTAACGTTAACTGGACAGGAAACATTGCTTGCAAACAGTTTCCAAGCTGTTTGCGAACAGTTTGCAAATTTAATTTCCAAACAATGTTTCTAGTGTGGACAGGTCTTTAGCCCTATTATTAAACACTCAAAAAAGTGATAAAAAGATGTAAATAACAATTCACCTGTAACCAGTTAATTTGCGTATGGCCGGTGATAGATTATTTTACGGAAGAATTACAAATATAAAGAAAAAAAAACCTTTATTCTTTTTCAGCACTTCCTTATTCTCAAAAGGCTGTTATCGTACCTCTTACAAGACATTCTTGCTGATAAAAAGCAACAGAAGACTTCCACAGAGTAGGTTTTATCTAGTTTCCAACTGATGGAGATTGTGTTTCCTTTACTCTAATCAAACTTTTCACATTATCGTCAAACTACATAATCGAACTATCCAAAACTGGGCTAAAAGTTTCCCTGGGTGCTAAATTATTCTACCTCTAGCGACAGTGCAGAACAAAAAAAAAATTTTTTTTTTTCTTATATAGCCTTATTTCCCTTCTAAGATGGTCTGGTATAGTTTACACGCACGCAGAAACAAAAACATACGCACTGTGCAATGCTACACAAATTCTTCTGCTACATTATATACGTGCTTGATGGTGTGTGTTTACTTGTGTAAGTGTGTTGATTGTGTTTCTTCTATAGATGGTCTAGTACAGTCTACAAACACACAAATGCAAACACACGCACCTTATAAACCTGATTAAATTTTTATTTTACATTAAATACGTGTTAGGGAGTGCTAGTTTACTTTTTCCCTTTCTAAAGATGGTCTAGCATAGCTTACACACACGCAGATTCCTCTGCTACATTAAATACGTGTTTGGGAGTGTGTGTGTATGTGTATTTACGTGTGTATGTGTGTATGATTGTTTGTTGTTGCCTGTTATTTCGTATCTAGAAATCGTGTGCTTATATAAACTTATAAAATATTTCCCATTTCTAAGTGTTTCCTATCTGCACTATCGCAGTTAGTCTACGGTTAATATCGAGTTTTCTATACAACGTATAATGTTGAATAAAACCGTCAACTATGGCCGGTCACCGGTAGGTAGCTCTACAGATGGTTGCCAGATGCGGTAGCGTGAGGTGCGTCCCATTGCTCCGGAAAGCGCTGCCAGATGCACGATCCGTAGCTAACTTTAACCTTCAATAAAATAAAAACTACTGAGGACAGACGGTTGTAATTTGGTATGATGATTGGAGGGTGGATGAACAAAATACTAATACTCGTATGTAGCCCTCTAGCCTCAGTAGCTTTTAGATCTGAGGCGGACGAACGGACTAGCGGACAGACAGCAAAGCCGTCAACGATAGTTTTCTTTTGCAGAAGACTAAAAATTATTCACGCTTTGTAAAATTGAGAAAGAAAGATTACTTCTTTGTTCTTTTTCCTTACTGCCATTTAAATTTCGAAAACACTGAAGATTTACGATGTAATTCAGACGAAATGTGTAATTGTGGTTATCACAATTACACATTTCACTCCCAAATTTTCGAATTCTTCGCACCTTTTTTTTGTGGGTGGGGTGGGGGGGGGAGGGGGGGGGAGTGGTGTACGCTTGTCACTACAAAGCCTTATATTGGATCTAGAGCTTTGTAGTGACAAGAATGTCCAAAAAGTACGAAGAATTCGAGAAGTTAAGAGGGCACTGAGGCTGTTACAATTACATACCTATCGCGTAAAGAGTGGAAAGTAGATTCCACAGAAATGGAATGCCTTCAGTTCAGAATTAATTCATAACAAAAGGCTGAATGACGTGGACTTAGGAAGTATTCTGTATCATTCTAAAAAAAGTGAATTGACCATTTCCACAAACTTTTTAAGTCTTCGACTGTTTCACTATCACTCACCAAAATCATTGCACCATTTCCACAAATTTTCTAAATCTCCAACCGTTTAATCAAAGTAAATTTCCTCTTTCGCCTCAGCACTTTCGTCAGATTTACGATTTTGTGGGTCTCCAGGAAGCCGCAATAAATATGAGGTAGGCTAATGGTCCATTCGCTCCTTGATTAGTATTATTAAATGACAGTATTTATTATCATTGCTAAAATGTTGTAAACAAGAATGTTTTCTTTACTTCGAGAAGACCTCTTTCACGTCATGTTAAAGAGTACATATGGATCTTAAAAATCTTTGCGTTTTCCTGATGAAAGTAATTTGTTTGTATAAGTAAGTGGGCTTCAGTGAGATGAGAACCTAAAATACGAATTTTCTTCAAACCCATGTAAATTCTTTTGGGTTATTCTGTATCTTTCGCGTTAAAGCATATCACGAGTCACTATACAAAACCCACAAAACCTCCTTAATCTTAGTAATGCTGACAGAAATGTCAATTCGTTATGTAAGGTATTTAACTGAACTACAGTCCACTAGGAACTGATATAAAACGAACAATACTATACTCTGTTTTTTCCATCTGTCCATCCTCCTGTGGTAAACGTTTGCGCATGGTAACACTGCGTTCTGGGCTTTAAATAATATCCTATTTCGAATATTAACGGTGTAATTCGCATACAGTAAATTATTAAAACACTTTTCAGTTGCAAATGTACACCAAGATGTCTTTTTATTTACCTAAAACTTACACAAAGCGTAACTATTTAAAGCCCGGGACGCAGTGTTACCATGCGCGACCACCACAGGCGGAGTGAATGCTCTATAGTGATAGAGCATTCCTTTCTTGCAAGAGTTGAACTTAAAAATACATTACAAAGGAGTGAATGCAAATTGCATGTACACAGTTTATACATACTTGCATACATTAAGAATAGGAAATACACTATGTAAAGATACTTTAAGTAATCTGATTCAACATAAGAGTAGTATCTGATCAGTGAATATTATGATAACCTTATAATATCGTTCTTATAAATTCAGCACACGAATATTTGTTAGAATATATATTCTAAGTAATATGGTTTAACAAAAATAGTATGTGATCAGTATATACTAAAATGCTTTATAATATCGTTCTTATGAATTTAGCTAAAGAATGTCACTTTTAATAGATATTCCAAGTAATATGATTGAACAAAAATAGTATGTGATCAATATATACTAAAATAATTTATAATTTCGTTCTTATGAATTTAGCACCAAGAATATTTCTTATGACAGATATTCTAAGTAATGTGATTTAATAAAAATAATTTGTGATCCGTATATTAATAGAATAATTTATAATTTCGTTATTATTGATTTAGTAGCAAGAATATTTCTTATGACAGTTATTCTAAGTAATATGGTTATAGAAAATAACAGTGCCTAATTACTAAATACTACACCCATTTTAAACTGCAATTCCGATAAATTCAGCATACAGGATATTATTTACTTATATGATAATTTGCACGGCATTCTGAAATCTGTCATGTTTATAATCAAGACAAAACACCCACTTCCGACCTGCCCTTCGTTACAATTTTACGACGAGGCGAAAGTCTAAGGAGACCATAACGATGATGAGATTGCCTTATATAAAACTCCCTTCGCCCACCACCACCACCACCCCTTACTTTCCTACTTCACTCATCGAGGATCAATATTTCTTCTTAAAGTTTACAATCTCCTCTGATACCGAAAGAGGAGGGGGGCGGGTGGTGGCGGTGGGAGTTTGTCTACGCAGCGAAAAAAAACAAACTATTATTAGGATACATGACGTACAGTGTCTGAACTGCTATCTACTGAGATAAGAAGGGACTTTGCGTCAGAGCCGTCGTAATTTTGCGAGCTAAAAGTAGAATTTACGGTAATGTGAAGTATAAGAGTGCTTTTGAGCATACCAGAAATCTTTATGGAAATATTCTGGCATTGTAATTTTTTTTTTTTTTTTTTTTGCTTTTCTGATATACAGTGCAACGCTAAGATATTGTTTTGTTGTGTACTCAATTCGTTACAGTTGTTATAGTTATTTTTTTATTATCATTATTTCAGATGATATTCGCTTAGCAGCAAATACGTTAAATTTTTTAACTAGATGAAATAATTGAATAAGTTAGAATGAATAAACATACATTGCAAAACATGTACATCCTCTCAAAAATATCAGCAGAAAACAGAGCAATTTGATAAGAACAACATTTCCAACAACATTATACTAATTATCACAGAAATACTAGTACCAAATCCTATATGTACAATTATTGTCTAAACGCCCTATTCTGATAATCAATTAGTTGGGGGGTTTCCCCCCCCCCCCCCATCCTTTT
>NC_061096.1:48901219-48908719 GCF_015104395.2 Macrobrachium nipponense | reverse complement strand
ATTCTTCCTCTACGATTCCAAGACTGTTTTGTGCAGCGACAAGTGTCTCGTTTTTCCTCAGCACTCCTCCATTTTTATAGTACGACTTTTATTGAATATGAGACAAAGATGAAATGTGAAGATTCCCTTTAGGAAACTCTTTGCTCAAAGCAGAGGAAAGTCTTTGCCGTCAATGCCAGCAAGTCAGACAGCAGATGTTCTTCATCGTTAAAAAGGTTTAATATCTGACCAGGCCTCCTCCTCCCCCTCCTCCTCCTCTTTTTCTTCTCCTTCTTCTTCTTTCGAGAATTCAACTGTTAACAAAAGACACAATGGGGAATCAGACAGCCCAAAGAGTGACTTTCGTATCTTTTCGAGTCATAAAGCGTCATGAAAGGACAGGGAAGAAAAGGGGAGAGAATGGCTCTCTCTCTCTCTCTCTCTCTCTCTCTCTCTCTCTCTCTCTCTCTCTCGCCTCTTTTATTACAATATTCTTTCTCTCTCCTTTCATTACAATACCTCTTCTCTACTAGTGACATAATCGTGATTTCTCTCTCTCTCTCTCTCTCTCTCTCTCTCTCTCTCTCTCTCTCTCTTTTATTACAATATTCCTTCTCTCTCCTGTTCTTATTATTATACTTCTTCTCTAGTGACCTAATCGTGATATCTCTCTCTCTCTCTCTCCTCTTTTATTACAATATTCTTTCTCTCTCCTTTCATTACAATACCTCTTCTCTACTAGTGACCTAATCGTGATTTCTCTCTCTCTCTTTCTTTTTACAATATTAACCGTCTCTCCCCCTTTTCTTACTCTCTCTCTCTCTCAGTCTCTTCTCTCTCTCTCTCTCTCTCTCTCTCTCCTCTTTTATTACAATATTCTTTCTCTCTCCTTTCATTACAATACCTCTTCTCTACTAGTGACCTAATCGTGATTTCTCTCGCTCTCTCTCTCTTTTATTACAATATTCCTTCTCTCTCCTTTTCTTATTATTATACTTCTCTAGCAACCTAATCGTGATCTCTCTCTCTCTCTCTCTCTCTCTCTCTCTCTCTCTCTCTCTCTCTCTCTCATTTTATTACAATATTCCTTCTCTCTCCTTGTTTAATTACAACATTCCTTCTCTACTAGTGACCTAATCGTAATTCTCTCTCTCTCTCTCTCTCTCTCTCTCTCTCTCTCTCTTATTACAATATTCTTTCTCTCTCTCTCCTCTCTCTCCTTTTTTCATTATGATTTTCCTTCTCTACTTGTACCCTAACCCTGACTCTCTCTCTCTCTCCTCTCTCATCTCTCTCTCTCTCTCTCTCTCTCTCTCTCTCCCCTTTTATTACAATATTCCTTCTCTCTCCTTGTTTAATTACAATATTCCTTTGCTACTAGAGACCTAATCGTAATTCTCTCTCTCTCTCTCTCTCTCTCTCTCTCTTATTACAATATTCCTTCTCTCTCCTTTTTTATTATTATTATGCTTCTTCTCTAGCGACTTAATCTCTCTCTCTCTCTCTCTCTCTCTCTCTCTCTCTCTCTCTTATTACAATATTCTTTTTCTCTCCTTCTCTCTCCTTTTTTTATTATGATTTTCCTTCTCTACTAGTACCCTAACCGTGATCTCTCTCTCTCTCTCTCTTTTATTACAATATTCCTTCTCTCTCCTTTTTTATTATTATTATGCTTCTTCTCTAGCGACTTAATCTCTCTCTCTCTTTTCTTTCTCTCTCTCTCTCCCCCTTGTTTATTACAATATTCCTTCTCTCTCCTAGTTTAATTACAATATTCCTTTTCTACTAGAGCTTAATTAATCGTGCTCTCTCTCTCTCTCTCTCTCTCTCTCCCTCTCTCTTATTTACTCTGGTGTTTCTCAACTACCGAAGTCCTTCCTACAGCCCTCCCCCCACTAAAACCATCAGACTTTCCTACCACATTCCCCCAGGCATCAAACCCAAGAGCTCAAGAGATCGGCGCCCTTAGGGAACCTCTGGAGGGCTCCGGAGGAAGACCATAAAAGTCCTCTGGAACGGTGTGAAAATGACCCCGGGTGGGCGGGTGTGGCAAGACATTTCATCCTGCCCCCAAAGGCAGCGATGATCCCCTGACGTAATTAAAAGCACGAAGAGAGAGAGAGAGAGAGAGAGAGAGAGAGAGAGAGAGAGAGAGAGAGAGAGAGACCTAAGATACCTTGCAGGGAAGGATATATTACAATATATAAGAAGCAAAGAGGAGGAGAGAGAGAGAGAGAGAGAGAGAGAGCGAGAGAGAGAGAGAGAGAGAGAGAGAGAGGATAGGCTTGCAGGGAAGGATATATTACAATAAAAAAGAAGCAAAGAGAGAGAGATAATAGAATGAGGTAATGATTCGGAGACTTACAGAGAAGCGGATGTAGGAATGTAAAAAAGAGGAGACAGAGAGAGAGAAGATAGAGAGACTTGAGAAGATGAGAGAGAGAGAGAGAGAGAGAGAGATAGAGAATGAGGTAATGATATTCGGAGACTTACAGGAAGGAGACAGCTGGTAACAAAGAGAAGGAAAGGAGAGAGAGAGAGAGAGAGAGAGAGAGAGAGAGAGACCTAGGATACTTGCCGGGAAGGATATATTACAATAAAAAAAGAAGCAGAGAGAGAGAGAGAGAGAGAGAGAGAGATAAAATATAATGAGGGTAATGATTCGGTGACTTACAGAGAGGGATGTAAGGATGTGTAACAAAGAGAGAGAGAGAGAGAGAGAGAGAGAGAGATAAAATAGAATGAGGTAATGATTCGGAGACTTACAGAGAAGGGATGTGGTAACAAAGAGAGAGAGAGAGAGAGAGAGAGAGAGACCTAGGATACTTGCAGGGAAGGATACATTACAATAAAAAAAGAAGCAGAGAGTGAGAGAGAGAGAGAGAGAGGGAGAGAGAATGAGGTAATGATTCGGAGACTTACAGAGAAGGGATGTAAGGAATGTGGTAACAAAGAGAGAGAGAGAGAGAGAGAGAGAGAGAGAGAGAGAGAGAGAGAGAGAATAAAATAGAATGAGGTATGATTCGGAGACTTACAGAGAAGGGATGTGGTAACAAAGAGAGAGAGAGAGAGAGAGAGAGAGAGAGAGAGACCTAGGATTCTTGCAGGGAAGGATATATTACAATAAAAAAAAAAAAGAAGCAGAGAGAGAGAGAGAGAGAGAGAGAGAGAGAGATAAAATAGAATGAGGTAATGATTCGGAGACTTACAGCGAAGAGGGATGTGGAAACGAAGAGAGAGAGAGAGAGAGAGAGAGAGAGAGAGAGAGAGATAAAATAGATGATGTTACATGATTCGGAGACTTACAGAGAAGGGATGTGGTACAGAGAGAGAGAGAGAGAGTGAGAGAGAGAGATCACGACAGGACTCTCAAGTCCTTTGAGACGTTGCAAGTTCAAAGGAAGAGACGGTTGGATTTTATGCCTTCAATGAAGAGTCCCAGTTTTATTAGTCCATCCCGGCTGAGACACTCTGACAGCAATGGATGGAGGCTCTCTCTCTCTCTCTCTCTCTCTCTGTCTCTCTCTCTCTCTCTCTCTCTTCTGCTGCATGATATTTCATTTTCCATTGTAGTCCCCCGTTGCAAATCAAGTCATAATCATCTCTCTTCCCCTCTCTCTCAATCTCTATCGCCTCTCTCTCTCTCTTTCTCCTATTGCAATATTCCTTTGTTACAAGCACTTTAGTAATTAGCTCATTATATTTTCCTCACTCTCTCTCCCTTTTTTCAAATATCTTAATAACTGGCTCATTCTACTTTCTTCACTGGTGTCTCTCTCTCTCTCTCTCTCTCTCTCTCTCGTTTTTTATTGCAATATTTGTTCGTTACACGTACCCAACAAATTATCTCTCTCTCTCTCTCTCTCTCTCTCTCTCTCTCCTTTTTTATTGCAATATTCCTTCGTAGTAGGTACCCTAAAAATTAGCTCTCTCTCTCTCTCTCTCTCTCTCTCTCTCTCTCTCTCTCTCTCTCTTCCGTTTTCCATCTACCTACCTTAAAAAAAACACATACACAAAAAACGAGAGAGAGAGAGAGAGGGAGGGTTGGGGGGGAGGGGGGATTCTGTACTGTCCTCAGACGTTCCTCCTCCAAATGCAATATAAGATTTTAAAAGGGTCTCTCAAGGAGCAGAAGAGCTCAGGGCGGAACGAAGTTGATACGTTTAATTGTCGTTATATGTTTTCTCCGATTCACACTAAAGACATTTTCGCAGATTTCGAAGAAGTTATTTTGGCGATAGAAGGACGCTGAAATAAGATACGCTGTTTTGTTTTGGACTTTTCATTCTCACAGTTACTTGGATATATCGTTTACTAAACAAGGTTGATACACGAATTAGTAAAATCTCGAAATAAAAGAACGATTGCGTATATCAATATGTAATTAATTTAATGCTCTTTAGAAGGTAAAGTACATTAGGTAACTGATGAGAGAGAGAGTGTGTGTTTAGTTATAAGGAGTTGACTTGTGGCGAAGGAATATTGTAAAGAGAACATGACAGAGAGAGAGAGAGAGAGAGAGAGAGAGAGAGAGCTTATTATAATGAGTTGACTCGCAGAGAGGGGATACTGAAAAAATTATAATATAATGAAGGGGAGAGAGAGAGAAGAGAGAGAGAGAGAGAGAGAGAGAGGCGAGTGGTGTAGTCAGAGCCTTGTTGAAACAGCGCTTTAAACCTCTCGAAGTGAGGGTAGCGGAAAAGTACCTCATAAAACGAGCTACAAGTTTTAGTCTAATCTTTCCTTGATGGGACTTAAGGAGGGAGTTATATGCCGTTCAGGAAGAACGATAACGCTCATAAACGTCACCAGGAATAAATAGCTCTCTCTCTCTCTCTCTCTCTCTCTCTCTCTCTCTCCTTTACTTCTTTTTCCTCTTCATCACCATCGGAGACCTGATAGGCCTCAACCGGACCGCTATTTGGGGTCTAAATGTTAAATGTTTATCTCTCTTTTGTGTCAGCTTCAATATCTTCTCTCTCTCTCTCTCTCTCTCTCTCTCTCTCTCTCTCTCTCTACTTCTGACTCGTCATATTCAGTAGCAGCGATCTCATAGGCCTAAACTGGACTGCTATCTTGGGCCTAAACGTTTATCTCTCTCTCTCTCTCTCTCTCTCTCTCTCTCTCTCTCTCTCTCTCTCTCTCTCTCTCTCTCGTCAGTTTCAAATGTTTTTAAGGCCTGTTTATTGAAAGGTTATGGAAGTGGGTGTCTGGACAAAGAAAGGCGTTCAATCCTGAATATTTATGTGCACTATAAATATACAAGAATATAAAAAAGGTATACTCGTTTTTTTTTTATAGAGAGAGAGAGAGAGAGAGATTTATTATTATTTTATTGGGTACCAGTTTCTATGTAAGGAAGAAACGACCTCATCTTTGTGAAAAACCTTTTTTTTTTAATATATATATATATATACTATATATATATATATATATATATATATATATATATATATATATATATAAAGCTATGTATATTTATACATATATATATATATATATACATATATATGCATGTATGTATATATATATATATCTATATATATATATATTATATGTATATATATATATATATATTATATATATATATTATATATATATATATATATATATATATGTAATCTATATATATAAATATATATATATATACATATATAAATATATATATTATATGTTATATATACACTATATATATATATATCTATCTATATATATATATATATATACTATATGGGTGTGTGTTGTATATATATGTATATATAATATCTATATATATAATATATATATATATATATATATATTATATATATATATCTATAATCTATAAATATATATATATATGTGTGTGTGGTGTATATAATGTATACTGTATAATTTATACATATATATATATTACATCTAGATGTATACTAATATATATATACATCTATATATATAATATAGTTATATAATATATATACTATTATATATATAGAATATATCTATATAGATATGAAATAATATTCATTCAACTCAAATATACTAATGCCTTTCAGCGACAGAAACAACACAGAGGGGGAAAAAGTGACAAAAATAATGACTAAATAAAAGTTAAAAGTAAAGAGTAAGAGAGAGAATAAAATAAACGATAAAAAGAGAACGAGAAAGCCATCGAATATAGAGACGCAAAAGGAATAACAGTAAAAGGGGTAACATAATATACAAAATAAAATTGAGAGTAAATGATAAAACACGAATGAAAGAACTCGCTATAAAAATGAGTAAAAATGCGAAAACAAGTTTTCTGTACAGCGTGTAATGCTGTATGAAACTCTCAGGCACGGCCCGGTTGTGGCCTGTGTTGAGGGGCCTTTAGCGATTTCCGGGCATACAATCATGGTTAATTTTAAGCTTGAATAAAATAAAAACTGCCGAGGGTAATGGGCTGCAATTTGATATATTTGATGATTGGAGGGTAGATGACCAGCATACCATTTTGCAGCCCTCCAGACTCAGTAGGTTTTAAGATCTGAGGACAGGCAGAAAAAGTGCGGACGGACAAATATCCATCCCAATAGTTTTCTTTAACAGAAAACTAAAAGTATTCCAAATATTCAGACTGGGAGTCAGAAAACTAAAGGGAGGAAGAGAATAAAAGTGAAATGAAATCGTCAACGGAGAACGAACTCATTCGCCGAATATATCGAATCTGTCCGCTATACACGGCGAGTATCGGAAGCTTTGACGAATAATTCTCGAAATTGCATACGACCTCTCAAACATGCGGGTACCGCCATCTATTTTTTTCCCCCTTTTTCAATCTTTATTTCTTCTATTTGGTTTCAGTCAGTCTGCTTTCTTTCGAAAGCGGATGACAGAGAGAGAGCATAGAATATTGTTTGAACGTTCTACAAGAGAGAGAGAGAGAGAGAGAGAGAGAGAGAGAGAGAGAGAGAGAATGTCGATACAGTGTTGCCTAAAGATAATCGTCCTTTAGTATTGGCCTACATAAAAGAAGAGAGAGAGAGAGAGAGCGAAGTCAGAGAGAGAGATAGAGAGAGAGGGGGGGGGGGATAGAGAGAGAGAGAGTGGGGGATAGAGTGAAACTGGTTAATAAAGAGAGAGAATTTCAATATTGTTTGGCAATATGATAATCATATTTAAAGGTTTATTAAATATATTTTTCAGTATTTTGTTTCTCTAATGTTGTCTCTTATACGTTTATTTTCCCTTTCAACTAAACCCAATATTGAATGGATCGAAAGTTGGTCTGTTCAAAACGAGTATTTACTTAAAATCATGATTTTGATTTCATTCACATCCAATTCAATAACTCCTTTTATTTACCATCTGAAGAGAATAAGAGCATTCTCTAATGAACTTCCATTTTACAATTAACGAAGAGTGTCGTAACGAGAGAGAGAGAGAGAGAGAGAGAGAGAGAGAGAGAGAGAGAGAGAGAGAGAGAAATATTTGATCATGACATAAGTAAAAAAAAAAACTCGCTAAGTAAAAACAAACACTTGCCCTCAAGGATGTGAA
>NC_061096.1:48886219-48898719 GCF_015104395.2 Macrobrachium nipponense | reverse complement strand
GTCTCAGCCAGCTGCTGATTTCAGTAACCCAGTTTCTCTCTGTCTGTCTGTCTGTCTGTCTCTCTCTCTCTTTCTCTCTCTCCGCGCGCTCGCTTCTCGTCATTTGAATTACGTCGGTCGATATAACTGACGATGGGGAATTGACGTAAGTCCTAGTTTTACTTTTCTCTCTCTCTCTCTCTCTCTCTCTCTCTCTCTCTCTCTCTCTCTCTTTTACGTCTAAACGAAAATTCGGTCGGTAATTCCCGGTGCGGCAGACTACGGCGGTGGTGAATGGTATTGGTAGCATAATTCCGCAGCCTGCCAGTAACTCTTACTTTGGAGGTATGCTGAATAATGCAGTAGTTTCCAGCTTCCTCTTTTTTTTCTCCTTATTCTTTTGTATTGAAGGGTTTACGGGCTTTAGCTGATGATGTGAAGTTGCGGGGTAGGCACGCCTGAACATATACATACATGCACACACATATGTATATGTGTGTATATTATATATATAATTCATTTGGCATATCATATACTAATCCAATGCTTTTCTGCACATGGTACCATTAGCACACATAGCCATCTAACTACCATCTACATGATTCACTCTTCATGATACTGGGGTCAGTATTAATTGTTCAGGAATAAACTTCCCTCAAGAACAAGACACTGTGATGGCCTGAGGCCAGGAATCGTAAAAAAAAAAAAAAAAAAAAAAAAAAATAAAAAAAAAAAAAAAAAAAAAAAAAAAAATTAAATGGAAATTTTAAAAGAATTGGATGTGTGTTAATATTTGCAAATACATAGTAGTACATTGCAAAGCCAGCCTATCAAACTTTATCACTGGGTCTTCTAGTATATATATATATATATATATATATATATTATATATATATATATAATATATATATATATATATATTTATTTATTATTTATTTCTATATATACGTGTGTGTATGTATATGTAAATATTATGTATTTGTATACATATGTGTATATATATTCGTCCCGAAGCTAGAGTCTTGGAAGACGAGAGAGAGAGAGAGAGAGAGAGAGAGAGAGAGAGAGAGAGAGAGCAGAGAGAGAGAAATATTTACACATACGAAACTTTACAATCAAAGCGATTTATGTTACGAGCTAATTCTGTCAAAAAGTAAGGTTATCAAACTTATCCTCCGGGTTTTATATATACAATACTCGTCCCGAAGGATAGTTCGAGGATAGAGAGAGAGAGAGAGAGAGAGAGAGAGAGATGAAAAACTTCCCGATTTTGTGGGGGACGTCTTAATCAAGAAAGTGCATTGTGTCCGGCGGAATGGGTACTGGATGCCCGAAATACGTGACCCTGCCTAAGGGAGATGGCGGAATCTTCCACATCTAGGGGTATAATAGTTCCTGCCTTTCAATCAAGGAAATGAAAAGAGCCAAAGTTTGGGGTTTTTCTGATAAATTTCGTTTCGTTTCTGGAGAGGTCGAAAGGGGAAAGGCCCCGAGCTTTTGTCCTGGGCCTTAGTAATGGGAAATTTGTCTTAAAAAGTTTTGGGGGTCTATGCGTACATATGTATTATATATATATATATATATATATATATATATATATATATATATATATATATATATATATATGTATATATATATATATATATATATATATATATATATATATATATATCGAGCTACAATGTCCTTTAATATCTAATTCGCTCTACCTCGGAATAAATATATTTTTCTATATGCTTAACCGAAGGGGAATTTTTTCCCCGATAATAGACTTGCCTGGATCGGGGCGCGATCCCAGGATCCTTTCAAATCCAGGAACGTCAGTGAAGCTTTTACCTACTACACTACCGCGAGAGGTTTAAAAGTTGATGTCGCCTCTCACCCTGAAATACCTTTCGCGCGCAGGTAATTCGTAGGTTGGAGACAACACCAACCACCTCGACTCCGGTAGTGTTTGTAGTGCTTTTGACAGCACGTAGCCATCTATAAGTCATATCACTTTTTCCGTGATTCATATACATATATCGAGCTACAATGTCCTTTAATATCTAATTCGCTCTAACCTCGGAATTAATATATTTTCATATGCTTAACCGAAGGGGAATTTTTTTTTGCTCGATAATAGACTTGCCTGGATCGGAAAAAGTGATATGACTTATAGATTGGCTACGTGCTGTCAAAAGCACTACAAACACTACCGGAGTCGAGGTGGGTTGGTGTTGTCTCCAAACCTACGAATTACCTGCGCGCGAAAGGTATTTGGGGAGGGTGAGAGGCGACATCAACTTTCAACCTCTCGCGGTAGTGTAGTAGGTAAAAGCTTCACTGACGTTCCTGGATTTGAAAGGATCCTGGGATCGCGCCCCGATCCAGGCAAGTCTATTATCGGGAAAAAAAAAAAAAAAAAAAAAAAAAAAAAAAAAAAAAAAAAAAAAAAAAAAAAAAAAAAAAAAAAAAAAAAAAAAAAAAAAAAAAAAAAAAAAAAAAAAAAAAAAAAAAAAAAAAAAATTCCCCTTCGGTTAAGCATATATGAAAATATATTAATTCCGAGGTAGAGCGAATTAGATATTAAAGGACATTGTAGCTCGATATATTGTATATGAATCACGGAAAAAGTGATATGACTTATATATATATAGATATATATATATATATATATATATATATATATATATATATCTTATTATATATATATATATATATATATAGATATAGATATATATATATATATATATATATATATATACTTATATATATATATATATATATATATATATATATATATATATATATATATGTAGTATGTATGTATATACATATAAGATGCGTAATATTTTGCTTCACATTCAGAATTCACCAACGAGTTCAAGGACACAGAAAATTAACCAAACCTTCAAAATAATTTCTTCGTCGACTGCATTTTTCCTACAACCATTTCACCACACTAAAAATCAATTAACCACGGAAAAAAATATACCTACATAAACATTAAAAGATCATGTTATTTAACTCTAAAAGAAGTATTTACTACGCGCATTATTCTTTTAGCAACAACAACAAAACAAAAACAAAAGGAACAGAAAACAAAAGACGGAGAGAGAAGCGCAACCCAAATTCTCAAGGTACCTCCATTCCACTGCCTTTTCACATAGTTTGATGGAGGTAACCGCCGGGCATGGAAATTAGGGAGGGGTGGGTGGTAGGCGGTACTCGTTAGGGGAACCCCTCCACACTCACGACCACCCCATCCCGTTCCACAACCACCCAACCACAGTAATACCAGTGGTGGTTGGAATGGGGAATGGAAACTGTAACAAATTTGGTCAATTTGGGTAAATTTGCGTTTTATATTTTTTCCTCTGCCGATTTAAGATGTTTACGCTTTTGAGTTTTGTACGAAAAAAAAATTAATACTAGGATTCCATTTTCGTTGTTACTTTTTGTTGACCGATGACGAGCTATAAGATGATAGAGCCTTTCTACGTAGTTTAATGGAGAGAGAGAGAGAGAGAGAGAGAGAGAGAGAGAGAGAGAGAGATGCTATCTTTGCTTTAATTGCAAAGTTATTTCTCTATACTCCATTCAACAAAGTTTGGTATCAGCTATAGCAAAAGAGTTCCCGTGGTATATATATTTATATATATTATATATAATTATTATAATATATTTAGAGAGTACTATAGTATAATAGTATCCTATTAATAAATTTTCATTACTTTTAAAATCCCTGAATTCCTCATAAGTAACAATCGATCCGTACGTACTGTTTATGGTGATGGTCCAACCTCTCGTCTCTAGAATTTTCCTTTTCATATTTTTAAAATCAATCCCATGCCATTAAATTATCCTTTGCGAAGAAGCGGTTGTCCTGTAGTATATATCCTGCAAACTGTGGAACGATATTCCTCTCACAATAAGAATCAATGGTTATTTTCAGTGGGAAAGATAAAAGTCCCTGACACGCTCGCGTTTTATTCCTGAATCAATGAAGAACATCGTCAACGTTCGTACTATCATCTGTCAATTTCACCTTATGGACAGATTCAACAGACTATAAACCCAAGAGGCCTCCAAAGGGAAATTAGCCTACAGAGAGAGAGAGAGAGAGAGAGAGAGAGAGAGAGAGAGAGAGAGAGAGAGAGAGGTTAAAGGAAAATGTGATGAATATAGTATAAAACAGCTTGCATATTTTGGGGTACTCTGTCGGTGACCTTCGCTGTTGTTACGCCAGTCTGAGAGAATTAATCAATCAATTATTATCCGCACCTTTTCCTATCTAGTTTTCACTCTCTACTTCGGTTTCTTTACCATAGCCTGTTTTTATTCTCATTTTTTTTACAAGTTCCCTTTTTTTTCCATCACTTGAGTTAGTGATGTTCATGGTCACAGTCTAATCCTTCAAATTGATTTATTTTTGTTTCTATTTCTGTTTCAGTCAGTTTGAATATTGAATCAGTCATTTTCTTTCCATTAATGTAATGAACATTTTTTTTTATCTAACGTATCAGTAAGATATGAGATAATATCCTATTTACATCATAATATTTTCAAACCCTCCTTTGAGAATTTATTAACACAAGACACTTAATTCTTGCTACTGACTTGAATTTCAAAAATATAAAGCAGAAAACTAATATCACAATCCACCTCTAAAAACTACAAGAGATTATGAAAGCAACTCGTCTCTCTTCTTCTTGCCAATAAAATTGAAATGACTGACTGAATCCTTATTCGGTTTCACTAAGAAAGAAATCTGCATTTATTTCCTGATGTGGAAAGAAAAAGAGAAACCTCTTTCAAAATAAAGGTCACGTATGCAGAGCAAATATCGTGAAGGAGAGAGAGAGAGAGAGAGAGAGAGAGAGAGAGAAGAGAGAGAGAGAGAGAGAGAGAGAAGTGAAACTGAATGCACTTAGTTGATCAAAAACATTGGTCATAAAAAGAAAGTTTTTTTTTCTGGAACAAGATCGACTTTTACAACCATTCATCAGATGTCGAAAGTTGTAAGAATATTTCTGCGGAATCCTTTTTACTGCAGGGTACATGGTATGTAGGATAGGGAGGTTATATGTTGTTTTATAAATAACATGTTGAAATATTGGCAAAGAAAGAGTA
The DNA here is from genome assembly GCF_015104395.2 of Macrobrachium nipponense. Lineage (NCBI taxonomy): Eukaryota > Metazoa > Arthropoda > Malacostraca > Decapoda > Palaemonidae > Macrobrachium > Macrobrachium nipponense. Next base: position 48,893,625 of record NC_061096.1, on the reverse strand, counting down.
CTGGCTTTGATGAATCAGAATTGTCTAGTTCATTTTTTTCAATTTGCAGTTTCAATACCATATGAATAAGATGATAAACCAGAGTGAAGATTTTGATAAATGTTTATAAACACGGGTATTTCTGTATAAATATACAAAAAAAAAAAAAAAAAAAAAAACAAAAAAAAAAAAAATATATATATATATGATATATATATATATATATATATATATATATGCAAATATATATAACTGTTTATATATATATACATAATATATATAAAGTGTATGTGTGTGTGTGTTTAGGTATGCATAAGTAGTTTAAGATATATAGACACAAACTCAAAGTTCCATCTAAAATCACGTCTAATGACTATTTATTGGAGATTATTATATTTTTTCTAAAAATAGTATCCTTCCAAAAACCCACAGTCAACTAAACTCCCAGTTGTTAAGTCTCCCAAGTCATAAGACCCCCAATTATTCAAGACACAGAGGAGATTTCCAGCTAGATACATACCACGCGACACACATTGTAAATTACGTGAAAGGGTTGACACCTTACGACAGGTACCTGGAAATACCGATTAGTAATTCACATACAAGTACTATTTCTGTCTCGCGTACATTGATTCGACGTATTCTAGTGGTGTTCCCGTCTAAGGTACAATACCCAAGGTTACCTGTCCGTAAAATGGTTGTGAAATAATTCCAGAGGTTTGGGAATATTCGAAAGACTATTTAGGCAAATGTGATTGCATACTTAGTGAATTGTATACGTAGATATTAATCAAGTTCTTTTGCGATCGAGAATAAGGAAGAGTTCTTTGAAGTGAGTAAAAATGGAGAAAATATAAAAGGAAAAGATTATAACATTGAATTATATTATATATATATATATATATATATATATATATGTATATATGTATATATATATATATATATATATATATATATATCTATATATATATATATATATTATATATCATATATATATATATATATATATGTGGGTGTGTGTGTTGTGTGTGTGTGTGTGTGTGTCTGCGTGTGTGTGTATATATACTATAATACACACAATTATATATATATATATATATATATATATATATATATATATATATATATATATATATATATCTATATATATATATATATATATCTGTGTGTGCGTTACTATCAGGACTTCACTGAAACTGGGTGGTAACTAAATGAGATATTTATATATATATATAATATATATATATATATATATATATATATATATATATATATATATATATATATATATATATAAACTGGACTACGTGCCCGGTCATTCCACGGATACCTGACAATAAGGACTGTAAGTCCTGGAAAGCTTGTAACCTCTTTTGAATAAATATCTCCGTTGCATACTATCCAGTTTTCAATGAGGTCCTATTAGTAATTGTATAATATACAGAACAATTGTGTAAGTGATAATGGTAAATATAATATATATATATATATATATAATATATATATATATATATATATATATATATCTATATATATATGGGGATACAATCCACAATGAAGTAAAATCCTTCTGTAGTTTTAAAATATATATTTCTTGTACAGGATTAAAGCTTCGAACATCAGCTGTGGTCTTGTTCACTAAATGTGATAGGTCACATTTTAGTGAACAAGACCGGAGCTGATGTGATCTCATAAGCTTTAATCCTGTACAAAAAATATATATTTTTAAACTACAGAGGGATTTTGCTTCATTTTGGATGGTATCCCTATTTACCTTAGAGGTACGACATAGTACCTGGCTTCTGCATATATATACGTATATTATAGAATATATATATTATATATATATATGTTATATATATATATGGTATATATATAGATATATATATATATATATATATAACTATATATAAATATATAATAATTATATATATATATATATATTATATATAATAATATATATATATTATATATCAGATATATTATATATATATTATAATATATATATATATATATATATATATAATTATATATATATATATATATATATATATATATATATATATATATATATATATATTATATATATATATATTAACATATATATATATAGGTATATATATATATATATATATATATATTTTACAGATTATATGATCCTGCTCCATTATTCATTGCTATTACTCCGCAAAAAATACAACAAATTAATGGCATAATCATTGATAATGGAATCCAATTAAAAAGAACCAAAGTTTACAAACAAAATCATAAGTGAAGAATGTAAAATTACAAATCCCCAATGTGAAACATAAATGAACAAAGTAGAAAACAGTATACCTCTTCTCATTATGAGCCAATCGTGGCGGCGGAGGGGGTGGGGGTTGGGGTGCGGGTAGTGGGGTGGGGGGGAGACGAAAAAAAAGTACAAAGCATTGCAAAAGGGCTTCAGTAAATTGACCCGAATCGTTCGGTGAAATTACTCTCTCTCTCTCTCTCTCTCTCTATTTTCAGAATTTGCCCGATCTCCCGCTGGACCCTGCCAGGCCCAAGGGTACCCAACCCCTCACCTCCTCTCCTAAATCCAGGATACCTCTCTCTCACTCCCCACATACCGCATAGCTTCCATGCCTGGAGGCTCCAGCATCAAACCGAATGAATTGGCTGTGGTATGGCGGGCCATCATGAGATATGAGTTTATTTTAACACTTTTTAGTTTGTGATGATTTGTCTTATATAGTATGTTTTTTATTTATTTATTTATCTATTGTTGTTATTTGATAAAGACCCATTTTATCACTTTTGTCTCTAATATTTTGAAGGAGCTAATTCTTACAGAAATTTTATTCATTTACTCGTTAGTTACTGAGTTTGTATAATTCTTACTACTACTATTGTTATTATTATTATTATTATTATTATTATTATTATTATTATTATGAAAATAAACGTGAATGAAATTTCCCTCCTTTTCTTTTTTATTAAACGGGTCTTTTTCTTCCTGTTATCAACATTATTATTATTATTGTTGTTATTATTATTATTATTATTATTATTATTATTATTATTATTATTATTATTATTATTATTATTATTATTATTATTATTATTATTATTATTATTGTTGCTGTTGTTGTTGTTATTTATGAAACAGAAATTCTGGATTAAACAGAGTATAAAGTTCGCCGTAACTCTCTTTCATCCGCCAAAATCAAAAGTAGAAAAAAACCCGTATTCCTAGATAAAAAAAACTGTAAAATAATTTTCCTTGGATGAAAAAAAACTACTTATTCCTTACATATATATATATATATATATATATATATATATATATATATATATATATATATGTATAATAGAAAGACATTCTTTTATATCCAGTGTTCATGTATCCAGAGCACCCACTGTGAATAGGAGCTGGGACCAATACACTTAGTTGATCGAAATATTCCACATAAGAGGAAGAAAGTTTGCTTTTGGAGATGACTTCTTCATCATCTTCTTCTTTGCTAACTATCTTCAGGAAGTTGGAAGTTGGGGATATTTGCAGGTGGAGTCACCAAACTTCTTTTTCTTTTTTTTTATCCATCATTCTCTAGGTTTCGAGGAAAATATTAGTGTATTCGTTGATGTTGAATACATATATTATTTATTATCAGCTGACACCAAATACTGTTAGTTTGCTGCTAGGAAGGAAGTTTTTCTGGACGGAGTTTCGAGCCCAATGATCCTCTTAATATGGATTGAACCAACACAGCCATCTAACTGTCAAGTTCATTATTGCTTATTTAAATTAGTAGACGTGCAGTGCATATACGTATAATATATATATATATATATCTATATATATATATATATATATATATATATATATATATATATATATATATATATATATGAGCTGATTCAATACAGTTTTGAATATGCCTTTTCCGTGATAGTCTGAAGTCCCGTGAAACCGTTATAAGTGATACTGTGTGTATGTGTAACAAAGCAAGGCAACCGCCAAAGACGTTACAAGTTGGCGTGGCTTGGCAGTTCAAAAGAGAACCACGTTTCTCTATATCCCTTCGTGATTGGCCCTTGTGTCCAAGGAGCCAGAGTAACCAATCAGCTTCTTCGCATAACGATGCCATCTGAAAGGGGGCATTTGAACAGGCCGTACCATCGGTCAAAGCAGTTCGTTAGCGGGTCCCAGACAGCACAGACAAACTGGGTCGAGAGTGCCCAGTGTCCCCGCAGTCCCATTCCCGGCGGCCGCCAAACAAAGACGTGTGTCACCATGAGTGTCAATAAGTCTAACCTGCCATCCGTTTGTGCACTAGCATAGTTAACGTAATATTTACAGTTAAAGGCCACCTGTGTAGCTAAGAAGAATACACCTGTGTTAAACGTTCCCTCGATTATTATTTTTTGCGCATGACCTCCATTGCATGCACGTGAACTTATCTCTCTCCTGTTTTTTCCTTCATATCCCGAACCCAAATAATCTTACGAAGTCCTGTGGGGTCCTTTAAGGTCCTGTAGGGTCCTGTAAGGTCTTGTGAGGTCCTGTGGGGTCTTGCGTATGAGGTCCTGCGAGGTCCTGTAAGGCCCTGTGGCGTCTTGTGAGGTCCTGTGGGGTCTTGCGGATCCTTTGAGGTCTTATACGGTCTTATGAGGTCTTGTGAGGTGTCAAACAAACGTTATTGTTAAGTCATTCTAGCCGACAAACAGTGATATGAAGTGAAATAAACATGGAAACGAGAGAAAATTCGATGGATGGTGATGGCGAGGGAAATGGTGAAATGAACGAACTGGATAAAAACAGTTATGGATAAAGCAATCGGCAGAAAAGTGGCGAACCGTGCTAAGAACGGTAATGATAAATCGAGTGGCCCTACGATTTCGAAAATGCATAGTGCTAACCAGAAAGACAGTGTATAAGCACACCTTACGATTTCGAGATGCATAGTGCTAACCACAAAGAGAGAAAGACAGTGTACAATCACACCATATGATTTCCAAATGCACAGTGCTAACTAGAAAGACAGTGTACAATCACACCATATGTATGATTTCGAAATGCACAGTGCTAACCAGAAAGACAGTGTACAATCACACCATACGATTCGAAATGCACAGTGCTAACCAGAAAGACAGTGTACAATCACACACAATACGATTTAGAAAAAAAACGCAGTGCTAACTAGACAGACAGAGTGCGATCGCAGAAATCGTTAATAAATTACCGTTGTTATAGACAGTTTCACGACCGAATTCGATGACGAACGAGCGAGAGAATAATTCAATTGGCGGAGGTATTCACAAAATATTGGAAAAATCCGTATGAGACATACGAACAGACAAAGAGTAGTGTGGGAGAATTCAAAATCGACGGTTGCAGCGCCAAACTCAAACGACGGTGGTGGCACCCGAACAACCTTCGTGACCCTTCGTGACCCCCCGAGTGTAACCGACTCGTGTAGCAGACCAAGTAGAGGAGTAACGAACGTGTTTTGAACGGAGAGATGGCGAGCAGTCCAACCTCACCAGGAAGGACGGAAGTTGGCAGCAGCAGGAGGTGGCATGGAGGTAATGCCGGGAAGGTACCCCAGGCTAGTCCCAGTGCCGTGCGGGACTGCTGTTATGCAGTGCCCGGGAACAAGGGACGCCTTGTTGTCTTGTTGTGAGGGAATGGATGCAAGTCCCCGTCTCTGAGAAGTAGAGGACAACCTGTCCACCCGCGAGTCAAGAATACTGGGACAGAGAGAGGTCAACCAAAGCCTCTCCCCCGTGACTCTGTGGGAAGGGGGAAGTCTACTCCTACTTCTGATCGCGACCTATCGAAGAGTAGAGGGTATGTTTAGGTGAATAGTGCAGAAATTCCCTTACCAACCTCGACCCGTGAAGGAAGTCACGATACCGCCTAAGGTATGGATAGGATGAAGCGATTGTTAGAATAAGGAATAGCTGATAGACGTCAGAGATGACAGCCAGCAACCCAGTGAGAGAATCCAGGGCTCGATGTGAAGAAGAAACAAGCAAACTAATAGCATCAGTAGCGATCGCCGGCACCGCTGCTGTCACTAATAGAGTTGCTGACCTGTGAGCAAACTGCATAGAAAACGGGAACATCTCAACCGTATGGCAGAGGGACAGTTCAGGATAGTGTCTTGGGACACTATGGGGATGTGATGAGAGGATACCCTTCACACCCCCGGAGGTGGGAAACCCCGCCCCGCCTAGAAGCCGTCGTGATTGCTAAAAGTTGTTACTGATAGTAATATTAATATTAGTTCGACTGCACAATGAACGAGTTGTGTAGCCTTTAGTAGCGTAACCAATAGCATGCTGTGTTAGGGAAATGCAGATAGGGAATTTGTAGAAAGTAACATTAGAAAAAAAAAGTGTACAAAAAAATAAGAGAAAAAAAAAGGATGGTTCTCTTAGGCCGTGTTCTGATTATAGTTAAAGTATCACGAACGACAATGAATCCCATTTGTCCCCATTGAAGAACTGTGATTGAGATTTGAAGACAGAATTATTAACGTAACTTCATTAAAGTGTTCGTCTGAGTAAAGTAACAAGACTTATATATTTGTTGAAAGAGTAATTTTTAAATTTGATAATGAAGTGAGAACAAATTGTGTTTTATCCCTGATATATAGAGATGCCCTTCAGAATGTTAATTTCTCAACAAGATCATAGGATCGAGCAACTCTTGGTTGCCATTGCGGGAATTGATCATATCATAAAATAAAAGAGCAATAAGATTAGCAGACGCTCTTCCCAAGAGTACTGTAAGGCACGAGCCAGAGAGAGAGAGAGAGAGTGGAACTGCGACGCATACATTTAAAAGTTTCAGTTACACCTATGGGCGAGTGGCACAGAAACAGGCAAGTGAGTCAGCTGTTGTATGAACGTGATGAGTGAGTGCCCTGGGAGTATGCATGTGTTGAGTGTGTTTGGGTTTGCTAGTGTGTAAGGGAGTTGACTAACAAGTCACAGTTTTCTGAACATGTACGAGATAAACTCTTCATAAAAGAAAGAAAAAAAAAAGAGTAACTTGTTGCGCCGCCTTCCTCCCTCTTCGATAAAGCAAACCATCCACATAATTTGTAAGTGCGTGTGGTTGCCTTGCGTAGCATACCAGCGCGAGTCATGAATAAATGTGTCCATCACAAAGAAAACAGAGAAAGAATATCATAAAAACATGCTTATGCACTTTTGTTTCCTGTCAGTATTGCTGAGAAATTGATGTCTAATTTTCTAAACATTTTGTTACAGTTCCAAGCATATAGTGAGTGAGTTTATGTATTCATAATTATATTATTTTTTATTGCAATATCATTTTTATTGCATTTCAAGTCGTATTAAACATCTTATTGCAATGCATCTAAATTTTGTTGATTTCCATTGATGGCAATTATACTGTGTTCAAATTTCAT
>NC_061096.1:48873719-48883719 GCF_015104395.2 Macrobrachium nipponense | reverse complement strand
AATAATATATATATACATATATATATATATATATATATATATAACATACATATATATATTATATAATATACTATATATATATATATAATATATATATATATATATATATATATATTTTTATATATATATATATATATAATTTATATATATAATATATATATATATATATATAGAGAGATAGATATATATATATTGTAAACAAACCGCAATATATATAAAGATATACAATCATGTTATTCTCTGAATAAAGGTGCTTCATACATTAACAAGTACCCAAGTAATGGGGACGTTTTTTATTCACTGCTGGATGATGTTTAGAATATAAAATCTGAAAGCAACAGTGTCGGGCTATTCTTTAAAATCCCTCCATGGATAAAGTTGCCTGCTCTAGAGGGATTTATATTCAAACAGTCGATTCCCTGTACTAACATGTAACTGTCAGATCACTCAACTTGTTCGAGACACCAGTCAGGGATATTTGCGTTCAGAAGCAAGGCGACGAGAAAAATATTTATTTAGTAATTATACAAATTTATTTGGTCTAAAAAGATTGTTGTAAACCTATTAATTCAATTTTCAGTAGTTAATTTCTAAATACCAACTGATTCTTTATATAATAATTATTTTTCAAAAATTTAATTTAATCTAGAACGATTCTTGCAAAGACTGTTATTTAATTTTAATTAGTTTCTAAGTACCAAATGCTACTATAAATAATGACTATTTTTAAAAAAATTAATTAGTCTGAAATGCTTCGTGCAAAGCCTACCTTTTAATTTTCATTTGTTTATATTTAAGTACCAACTATTTCTGTAAAGGATTAGTTTGAAAAAAATTATTTGGTCTGAAATAAAATGAAGTCTGTTATTCAACTTTCACTAGTTTACATCTAAGCACTGTTTCTTCTATATTGACTTTAACGTATAATGACCGTGATTTTTCAATATTTTTGGAATAGATAATGGATACATCTGTAAAACCTTGCTCCTATTCTACTGAAGTAAATGTAACTTTAAATGACCCACTTTAGCAAACAGTAATATATTGTCACTCAGTCACAGATTCCTCTCTGGCAATTACCAGAAATTTAACTGCTGCATATTTTTCGATGCAATCAGGTGACTGTAACTGCTTATACCTACTGCTGTGAATCTGATGCTGATGCTATAATTATTTTTTTCTGTAAAAATTCTAACTTGAACTTGATTCTTTTACTTAAACTAGACTTTTAATTAGAGAGGCTAGCATTTAGGAAAGGTCGGCCAATTTGGAACCTTTAGGAAAAAGTTGAAGACTAACATATAAGGAATTATAAATTGCTACGTGATTTAACAGAAGTCTGTTCAGCAGAATAATTGCATTGGTCCAGAAATACACTGTGCTATTGAACAATTGCTCTCTTACTCATTTGGTGTCGCTGACCTTCTTTATTGTGACGCCAGATGATTTAATATCAAATCAAAGTCTCTTACTCGTAAAAATGAACATTTATATTACAAATAGATAAAAAATATATAAATAAAAGAATAATAAAATATAACATAAAACTACATGACTTGAAGAGCATTTATTAAATTTCCGCGATTAGAAATTGAATTACAAAATGAAAACTATTTTCATTTATTACGAAAGTTGTATTTTGGGAACAAAATGAATGATGTTATATCTGTTTCACGTAAGATACATTTTATTGTTTGATTGTGAATGTAAATATTTTTTTTCTCAAAATTCTAAATTACACAATCATCCGAAGATCAACAGATAATATAATGGCTTAAAGTATTTAATTTATTGCTCTTGTTTTTCGCTTAATGTCATTTTCAGTTTTCTGTAAAAGAAAACTACTGAGATGGCTTTGTCTGTTCAGTCGCACTTCTTCTGTCCGCCCTCAGATCTTAAAAATCTACTGAGGCTAGAGGGCTACAAATTGCTATTTTGATCATCCACCCTCCAACCATCAAATTGGAGCCTTCTAGCCTCAGTAGTTTACATTTTATTTAACGTTAAGGTACCATTGCATCGTGCGTACTATGGCGCTGCTAGGGGTGCCAGCCGCCGACTCATCTTCATTTGACCGCATTTGGGGAACAACTGAGCACTGCCCGGTCGTGGTTGAGAGTTTTAAACTGCAGCACGTCGAGTTTCATACAACATTATATGTTGTACAGAAAACGCGATTGCGCTGAAGAAACTTCACGCTTTTCTTTTTTGTTATAAATGTTAGCACATTGTTAAAACTGTTGTTATATATCCATGAACATTAATTCATGCATGCATACATACATACGAACACACACACACACATACACACACACACACACACACACACACATATATATATATATATAATATATATATATATATATATAGATATATATATATATATATGTATATATATATATATATCTAATAAAAGGAGCCCATAAAAAACACCAAAATAGAGAAAAAGTACTATATTTCAGAGACTGCTGTCTCCCTCTTCAGGTAGATGAATGAGAAAAGTTCACAGAAAAGGTGGTATTTATACCAAGAGGTCCATCACAAACAAGCCATTTTAAGTCACCCCCGCTGATAATCTTCCTCTAATCTTCTTAAGGGTTGGTTGAAAGAAGACGTTGTCGATCGTGTCCGAAATCCATCCTCCTTTTGAGATGTTCATTACCTGCCTCTCTTTTATTAAGGCCGATTCCATCATTTGACTCTTGTACCGGCAGTTGCTGCTATAAATTACACGTGACAAATTCCAGTTTATTCTATGGTTATGTTCATTTATATGGTTGAAAATAGCCGAGTTCTGTTGTCATACCTAACTGACCGTTGTGTTGTTAGGTATGGACAGTTAGGTATGGACAAACAGAATCGGCTATTTTCAACCATATAAATGAACTACAACCTAGAATAAACTGGAATTTGTCACGTGTAATTTATAGCAGCAACTGCCGGTACAAGAGTCAAATGATAGAATCGGCCTTAATAAAAGAGAGGCAGGTAATGAACATCTCAAAAGGAGCATGGTGGATTTCGGACACGATCGACAAGTCTTCATTCAACCAACCCTTAAGAAGATTAGAGGAAGATTATCAGCGGGGGTGACTTAAAATAAAAGGCTGTTTGTGGATGGACCTCTTGGTATAAATACCACCTTTTCTGTGAACTTTTCTCATTCATCTACCTGAAGAGGGAGACAGCAGTCTCTGAAATATAGTACTTTTCTCTATTTTGGTGTTTTTATGGGCTCCTTTTATTAGATGGAACTCTGTTGTTACAGAACATTTATACCAGTCATATATATATATATATATATGTGTGTGTGTGTGTGTGTGTGTGTGTGTGTATGTGTGTATATATGTATATATGTATATTATATATATAGTATATATATATATATATATATATATATATATATATATATATATATATATATATATATATATATATATATATATAGCAAAGGGGCATATATAACAGTTATAAGGATATGGTATAATGAAAGTACAAAGGTATATAAGCAGTTATCATATTACTTTCAGGCATGAGATAGAATGTACCTTCTTGGTGACAATAAATTCTTATTTCTTTTATTTCATTTTTCAGGTGAGACAAAAACGACCGATAAAAAAGTTTACGAATGAAACAGGAAAATATTAGATAAATGATCTCACAACCTTGAAAAATGATAGTACACTACAGACGACTGACGATCTTGATTTGTGGGGCTATTTATCAATTAAGCGTTTACAATCTGGACCACTTTTATAAGTATATCATCCTATAATGGGAAGAGAGAATACGTATTAGTAAATATGCATTGTTATTATGAAGTCATACACTTCGATATATTCAAATATGCAAAGTGGCAGAATGAAATAATGATTAGTATTTTAGTTAACTATACTATTATAACCATAATCAGCTTTGCCTTTGCAGCATCCAACAATGTAATGTTTGATTAGGATTAGCAATGCACGATGTGAGACCCACATTGACAAAATATATAATCATACTGATTCTTACTGATCTATATCATGTTAGGTCATGATATAGATTAGTTTTGGTTGCTTAAATACTTAAATAAAACAACAGTTTTTATGAAAATACTTTCTGATAATTACTAAATCAAACCTTTTGTAAAATGTTAGGTTTTGTAATTTCACTTAGTACTCAGCTAAAAAACAGAAGTCCACTTACCTGTGTTGGTGGGTGAATGTGTCCTGTGGAAAAAAAAACTTCAGTCATATAAGGTACTTTAAGACAGTTCCTATGCATTTTATGTATAAAACAATATTTTCACGTTTGCAACAAAGTTAAAAAAAAAAACTTTAAAAAAGGGAAGCTTCAACCTTATCACGTTATAGGACAGTCTCCGTCCATTATATATGAAAACCATATTTTTCACGTTTGCAACAAAGAAAACAAACATTAAGCTTACCTAAGCCTTCTGAAATGCGTATTTTCCTGTACAAATATCCCAGTTGCCAGTGGAACTTCACCAGAGATTCGTAGTTGCTGTTAATTCCTCCAAAAATCGTTTCCTTCGTAATGTCAATAATCTCGGTGAGTGCATCTATCTTCGTGGCGTTAATACTTATTTGCCCGAATGCGACAGCATCAGCTAAGGACTCTAAAAGATCCCCTATGCAAAGGAGCTGATCCTCAGGGGACTGGAACACAGTGTCGTTTAGCAGGTCAGTCACGTGGTAAATGATACCGTCAGGCGACGCTGTAAAACTGTCGTTGTAGTCACAGAAAGGAGACACAGTAATGCCTCCATCCTCATTGACTGTGATCAGATTGTAAGTTGTCCTCTTCCTTCGTCGTCCGCTGTTCCTCGATTCGATGGACTGTTTCAGCCTTTCCAAAGCCGTCCTCAGTCTTTCCAGCAGGTTGATCTTGTTGCGGATGTTTTTCATGATTCGCTCAGTCTCCTGAAGTTTTATCATCAAGGTTTCGAGGTAATCTTGATTGCTTTCATTGTCTGAAATGACGTTGCAAGAGGAAATAGATGTTCATGAATTTAATTGCAATTTTCTTTAAGAATCCTAGAAATCATATGTTACCAGTTACCCTAATTCCTAAAATAAATGAATTACGAAAAAGGTTGGTAACACTTGTGGGTAAATTGATGATGACAGTGAAGTGTGGTTAATATAAAAAGTAGTAATTCAAAGAAAATAAATACCATAGAATATCATTTTAAACAAAACTCTCCTCTTACGATTGACCGATCGTAATTATCTGCAATTAAAAAATAAGGAATTATCTTTTCGACAACATAAAAAAGATTAGGTATCGAACTGAATATTGATCACAGTGCGCGACAACAGAAATATAAATAAGGTGGACCACATTATAATTAAAGCAAGAAGTCTGAGACACATTTCATGAACTAAAGTTTGAGTAACAACATAGAGATTAATTTATTACAGAGGCATATAGCTACATTTCCCTAGAATTTAATTTAGAAAAAAACTAATTTGCTATTTAGAAGGTAGCAGCAAAATCAATAATTATAAAAAAGGTTTAGAATCAAATAGACTGAAATATATTGATTAAGTACAATAAAAACTAATGAGCAGATCATCCATCACCTGCGGTTTCTGGACCGTTGGTTTCTGGTTCATCAGCTGTTGGCTCTGTTGATGTTAGAGGACCTGTGGTGTCGGGGGCAACAGTCATTGGTTCAGCTGATGCTTGAAGTCCTGTAGTGTCCTGTGCATCAGTCGTTGGTACACCTGATGTTTCAGGACCTGTGGTTTCTGGTGCATCAGTTGTTGCTTCATTAGATGTTTCAGGATCTGTGGTTTCTGGTGCATCAGTTGTTGGTTCACCTGATGTTTCAGGACCTGTGGTTTCTGGTGCATCAGTCGTTGGTTCACTAGATGATTCAGGACCTGTGGTTTCTGGTGCATCAGTCGTTAGTTCACCTGATGTTTCAGGACCTGTGTCTCCTGGTCCATCAGTCGGTGCTTCACCTGATGTTTCAGGACCGTGGTTTCTGGTGCATCAGTTGTTGCTTCATTAGATGTTTCAGGATCTGTGGTTTCTGGTGCATCAGTTGTTGGTTCACCTGATGTTTCAGGACCTGTGGTTTCTGGTGCATCAGTCGTTGGTTCACTAGATGATTCAGGACCTGTGGTTTCTGGTGCATCAGTCGTTGGTTCACCTGATGTTTCAGGACCTGTGGTTTCTGGTGCATCAGTTGTTGCTTCATTAGAGGTTTCAGGACCTGTGGTTTCTGGTGCATCAGTCGTTGGTTCACTTGATGTTCAGGATCTGTGGTTTCTGGTGCATCAGTTGTTGGTTCACTAGATGATTCAGGACCTGTGGTTTCTGGTGCATCAGTCATTGGTTCACTTGATGTTTCAGGATCTGTGGTTTCTGGTGCATCAGTCGTTTGTTCACTAGATGATTCATGACCTGTGGTTTCTGATGCATCAGTCGTTAGTTCACCTGATGTTTCAGGACCTGTGTTTCCTGGTCCATCAGTCGGTGTTTCACCTGATGTTTCAGGACCCGTGGTTTCTGGTGCATTAGTCATATGGTCACCTGATGTTTCAGGACCGGTGGTTTCTGGTGCATTAGTCGTATGGTCACCTGATGTTTCAGGACCTGTGGTTTCTTGTGCGTCAGTCGTTGGTTCAGCTGACGTTTTAGGACCTGTGGGTTCTGGTGCATCGGTCACTGGCTCACCTGATGTTTCAGGACCTGTGGTTTCTGGTGCATTGGTCGTTGGTTCACCTAATGTTTCAGGACCTGTGGTTTCTGGTGCAATCAGTCGGTTTTGGTTCACGCCTGAATGTTTGCGGACCTGTTGGTTTCTGGTGGATCGGTCGTTGGTTCATCCAGATGAAGTTTCAGGACTTGTGGTTTTCTGTTGGCAGTTCTGGTTGGCAATCGGTCGTTTGGTTTCACACCTGATGTTTCAGGACCTGTGCTTTCTGGCACAGTTTCTGGTGCATCGGTTGTTGATTCACCTGATGTTTCAGGACCTGTGGTTTCTGATGCATCGGTCGTTGGTTCACCTGATGTTTCAGGACCTGTGGTTTCTGGTGCATCGGCCATTGGTTCACCTGATGTTTCAGGACCTGTGGTTTCTGGTGCATCGGTCGTTGGTTCACCTGATGTTTGAGGACCTGTGGTTTCTGGTGCATTGGTCATTGGTTCACCTGATATTTCAGGACCTGTGGTTACTGGCGCAGTTTCTGGTGCATTGGTCGTTGATTCAGCTGATATTTCAGGACCTGTGGTTTCTGGCCCAGTTTCTGGTGCATTGGTCGTTGGTGCAGCTGATGTTCCAGGACCTGTGGTTTCTGGTGCATCGGTCGTTGGTTCACCTGATGTTTCAGGACCTGTGGTTTCTGGCGCAGTTTTTGGTACATCAGTTGTTGGTTCATCTGATGTTTTAGGACCTATGGTTTCCTGTGCATCGGTTGTTGGTTCACCTGATGTTTCAGGACCTATGGTTTCAGGTTCATCAGTCGTTGGTTTACCTGATGTTTCAGGACCTGTGGTTTCTGGTGTATCGGTCGTTGGTTCACCTGATGTTTCAGGACCTGTGGTTTCTGGCACAGTTTCTGGTGCATCGGACATTGGTTCACCTGATGTTTCAGGACCTGTGGTTTCTGGCACAGTTTCTGGTGCATCGGTCGTTGATTCACCTGATGTTTCAGGACCTGTGATTTCTGGCGCAGTTTCTGGTGCGTCGGTCATTGGTTCACCTGATGTTTCAGGACCTTTGGTTTCTGGTGCATCGGTCATTGGTTCACCTGATGTTTCAGGACCTGTGGTTTCTGGCGCAGTTTCTGGTGCATCGGTCGTTGGTTCACCTGATGTTTCAGGACCTGTGGTTTCTGGTGCATCGGTCGTTGGTTCACCAGATGTTTTAGGACCTGTGGTTTCTGGCACAGTTCCTGGTGCATCGGTTGTTGGTTCAGCTGATGTTTCAGGACCTGTGGTTTCTGGTGCATCGGTCGTTGGTTCACCAGATGTTTCAGGACCTGTGGTTTCTGGCACAGTTCCTGGTGCATCGTTTGTTGGTTCACCTGATGTTTCAAGACCTGTGGTTTCTGGCGCAGTTTCTGGTGCATCGGTCGTTGGTTCACCTGATGTTTGAGGACCTGTGGTTTCTGGTGCATCGGTCGTTGGTTCACCAGATGTTTCAGGACCTGTAGTTTCTGGCACAGTTCCTGGTGCATCGGTTGTTGGTTCAGCTGATGTTTCAGGACCAGTGGTTTCTGGTGCATCAGTCATTGGTTCACCTGATGTTTCAGGACCTGTGGTTTCTGGTGCATCGGTCGTTGGTTCACCTGTTGTTTCAGGACCTGTGGTTTCTGGCGCAGTTTCTCGTGCATCAGTCGTTGGTTCACCTGATGTTTCAGGACCTGTGGTTTCTGGCGCAGTGTCTGGTGCATCGGTCGTTGGTTCACCTGATGTTTCAGGACCCGTGGTTTCTGGTGCATCAGTCGTTGGTTCACCTGATGTTTCAGGACCTGTGGTTTCTGGTGCATCAGTCATTGGTTCACCTGATGTTTCAGGACCTGTGGTTTCTGGTGCATCGGTGTTGGTTCACCTGTTGTAGACCTGTGTTTCTTTGCGCAGTTTCTCGTGCTCGTCGTTGGTTCACCTGATGTTTAGGACTGTGGTGGCGCAGTGTCTGGTGCATCGGTCGTTGGTTCACCTGATGTTTCAGGACCCGTGGTTTCTGGTGCATCAGTGTTGGTTCACACTGATTTCAGGACCTTTGGTTTCTGTTGCATCAGCCGTTGGTTCACCTGATGTTTCAGGACCTGTGGTTTCTAGTGCATTGGTCATTGGTTCACCTGATGTTTCAGGACCAGTGGTTTCTGGTGCATCAGTCATTGGTTCACCTGAGGTTTCAGGACCTGTGGTTTCTAGTGCATCGGTCATTGGTTCACCTGATTTTTCAGGACCTGTGGTTTCTGGTGCATCAGTCGTTGGTTCACCTGATGTTTCAGGACCTGTGGTTTCTGGTGCATCAGTCGTTGGTGCAGCTGTTTTAGGACCTGTGGTGTTTGGTGCATCAGTCGTTGGTGCAGCTGATGTTTCAGGACCCGTGGTGCTTGATGCATCATTTGTTGGCTGAGTTGATGTTTCTGGACCTGTCCTGTCTAGTGCATCAGTCAATGGTTGAGCTGATGTTTCAGGACCTGAAGTTTCTGCTGAATCAGTCGTTGGTTGAGCAAATGTTTCAGGACCTGTGGTGTTTGATGCATTATTCGTTGGTTGAGCTGAAGTTTCTGCAAAAAATAGTTATACGTTTGTGATAGTTCTGACTTTTAGTCTAATTTAATATCAATATTATTAATTCATTCTTTTACGTGAAATTGGAACTATTGGAGCATTGATAACCTGTATATCCCAATATTTATTCATTCTATATCTTCGAGTACTCACTAATAATAATAATAATAATAATAATAATAATAATAATAATAATAATAATAATAATAATAATAATAATAATAATAATTTAAAGGCATTTTAAGTGATAAAATAAACTGTGGAGCTTTTACTGAATCTTTTAAATTACATTATTATCATTAATTTGACATTGCTTTGATATTACTTTGAATCCTCAGTTCAATGGATGTAACATAATAGCTGTAGTTACCATTTTAATTTAATTACCAAATTCACGAGTTTATCGTTGGAAAAAAAAATCGAGTATTTTTTTTCTCCGTTGTTCGTTTATTCAATAATGATCAATATTTGTATCCCAAAAATTGCATACAGGTTGTAGATAGGGGCTTATATCTATCCATTACTCTGTTTGAATTTCTTTGTGCATTAAAAACACACAATAAGTCCCCTAACTGTTTGTTCCTCGTGAAACACTCAACGTTGGCCACATACCTGTGGTTAGAGATGACTGAGCTTTCGCAATCTCCTGATCGAGGGTTGCAACCTGATCGTTCAAGTCAACCAACTCCTGTTGCTGGCTGTAGGTGAGATTCTGAACGGTGGAATACGCCTGGTCCAC